>NC_089589.1:6244699-6531205 GCF_019320115.1 Miscanthus floridulus
TGGTGCGGGGTCACTTTCTTCTCCGATGACGTCGAGCGGCATTGGAGTACTCCTCTCCCCCTCTTCCCTTTCTTCTCTCCTTTTCCCCTTTTTCTCCTTCTCTTCCCCTTCCTCCTTCTCCTCTTCTTCTCCTTCTCTTCCCCTTCCTCCTTCTCCTCTTCTCCTTCTCTTCTTCCTCCAACTTCACCCTCTGCCTCCTCCCCTCCAACAGCAGCCGACGACGGGGGCGGCCTGGGGGCTGGGGTCGGGGCGGGAAGGCCGGCGAGGGGGAGCCGCCGGAGGGCCGGCCGGGGCGGTCGACCTCCCCTTGCTCGACCGAGACGGGGAACGGAGGCAGGGCACGACCTCTCGGCCGCCACTGGGCGTGGTGGGGCGGCGGGGCGCGCTGGTGGGGCGCCTGGGCGATCTGTGCGGCCGAGCGCGGGGCAGTGGGGCGCGCGGGGTGGCCAGGCATCCGATGTCTGGGTTTTAGGCATCCGACGTCGCAACTCGCTCGAAGCCTTCTCAATTTTTTACCACAGCCTACACATGCGATAACATGACATATCGCCAAGTTTCGTGATTTTCGGACTTCGTATGGATTTTATATAATTTTAAAACACTTTTCTGGCAAGTCGGTCGTCATGTTACGCGAACAAGATGCGTGAAAGTTTGATGCGAGTTCGTGGATAGGGACTCAACATGCACCAATTAACATGAATAACATTTTTTGAAACACTACATTGCAATATTCCATGCACCTGCGGTTCAAATTTGACATATTCGAAAAAAATCAAAGAATCGAAATAAATTAAGGAAATATACAAAACAAAATCAAAATTGGCCTAAATTTTAAAATTGAGTTCAAAACAATGTATTGTAGTACCACAAAAAAACTGGGCTAAAAAAACCAAAAAAAAATTACCGAGGGCTCTTTGCCGAGGGCCTGGCCCGTGGCCCTCGGCAAAGAATTTTTTTTAAAAAAATAAAAAATCTTTGCCGAGGGCCTAGCCTGGGCCCTCGGCAAAGGGCTTCTTTGCCGAGGGCCTAGCCTCGGGCCCTCGGCAAAGGCGATTTATAAAAAAAAAATTGGCCAAAAAATTGGTTTTAAAAAAATCTTTGCCGAGGGCCTGGTCTAGGGCCCTCGGCAAAGACTTAAAATTTTTTTTGCCGAATAACCTGGTTGCACAGGAAAAAAAATCTTTGTCGAGGGCCTAACGGGTGGCCCTCGGCAAAGATTGACGGGAAATGGCCGCCGTGACCCAACGGGCCTAATTTGCCGAGGGCATCTTTGCCGAGGGCCGCGGCCCTCGGCAAAGATTTGATTTGCCGTGGGCCTGTCTTTGCCGAGGGCCATACCCTCGGCAAAGGCCTCTTTGCCGAGGGCTCCTGTGGCTGGCCCTCGGCAAAGAGTGTCTTTACCGAGTGCCCGAGATTTGGCCCTCGACAAATCTTAAGACCCTCGGTAAAGCACGCGTTTCCAGTAGTGCCTGTTAGTAGGAATGTGATGCTGCAGATCTATCTACAACAAAAGCACGATGCATGTTGAGAAAAACTGTTGGCAGATCGGTGCATCCATGGCCATGTGCGTTCTTGGCCAGCGCCAGCGGCGTACAACCGAAGTCATATATACATGCATGTGTCATGTGTGCAGCAGTGCAGCTACAGCATATGTACGTAGCAGTGACCTGACACTAGGTTCGTCGTTGTGCCAACGGTAGTGCCGTATTGCAGAACAGTGGGCCAGTGGCCAGCACGGCCGGAGTTTGTCCCTATCTAGAGTAAACAGCATGCCTGCCTTTTTATTTTATGCCTCAACTCTTAAGTACACGCTATAGGTATCTGAATTCACGCACCTAACTCAAACCACCACACGCATTAAGACTCACTCACCCACACTCTAGTGTGTAAGCTAGATCTACACCTATACAAAGAGGCTACACGTGGCTGAGAGATATCCAAAATCATCCAGACTTCGCACGTGACGGGCACGTCACTCTGATCATTGTGGCGCATCCACACATGAGACGGTAGAAATTGAGGAACCACCCCCCCCCCCCCCGGGTGAAAATCATGTGCCGAGCAGCGCTCCAACACATGACCGGTGGTTTCCACAACGCACTACCTCAGCCAACTTTTTCCGTGACGGCCAAATCCGTCAGGGAAGGTACTAAAAACCGTCAGGGAAAACTTTTTCTGACAGGTATCGTCAGGGATGGCCCGTCAGGGATGAACTGACAGGGAAAGTCCACCTTCCCTGACGGAAAACCGTCACGGAATGGTTCCTGACGGTTACTGCCGTCAGGAGAGAGTTTTCCCGTCGACTTTTTTGTTTCCGTCAGGAGAGAGTTTTCCCGTTGGTTACCATACCGTCAGGAAAGGTTCAAACTTACCCTGTTAGTTACAGTACCGTCTGGGAAGGTTGAAACTTACCCTGCCGGCCATCTCCCGTCAGGGAAGGATCAAACCTTCTGCCAGCCAACCACCTTCAGGGAAATCACAATTTTAATATCGATAAAAGCTCATTCAACTATTCAAATCATTGATTAGTCGATCCTTTTAATTTAACTATGCATCCACACACCAACCAACATTAAATGTTACACTCAACTGTTTGATACATATAATTATTATTGAAGTCGTTTATACAATGTCAGCAAATCTTATGCTACATTCTAAAGGCCTTGCAAAATAAAGCAAACCCAAGTTGGAATGCTATAGTTCATGCAACCAACATGTAGAAAATAGAAGTTTAATTCCTACTTCCTACAAGCCCTTTGACAGCAATACACATTATCTGCTACACATCCATTCATCTCCATATCCTACATTCAAAACAAGATAAAAATAACCATTAGCAAGAGATCATGTCACAATGCTTATGAAAAACTTGTGCTTTGTTCCTCATGAGTAAGTTAGCAATGTCTTTCTTGGTTAGTAAAGCTCTCTTTACAAGCAAAAAACATCTACTAGATCGCAGGTACATGAACAAGTGATAATGGCATGATTGCATCAAAGTAGACACCTGGTGACTAGGAATTCATGAAAAAATGTGTTGTCTACTAAAAGCACCCCCCTAGTTAGAAATAAATAACAGAGCTCAACAATCACAAAACAAGGAGTTACCTCAGCAGCTAACTGGACTTCACATATATTACTAAAAGTTCAGTCCCAAATATATTAGTTACATACTTGCTGATCACAATCCAATTCCACATGAGATGCATACATAAGGCAGCTTGTTAAAAGTTCCTGTAGGACAAAAGTTTAACTGGCTAGATCTCACAAGTTATTTAGCTAAATGCCTGAATCACATATGAGATTTCAGCAATGCTACTTCATCTAAGCAAAACTGTCTTTAGAAACAAAAGTGAACACGATAATATTTTTAGAACCAAAATTGCTCAGATTTCTATGCAGGAGTACTTGCCAAATGTAAATTCACAAAGGTGCATGAAAATGTTAACACAATTTATTCCTATATGTATGTATTAGGCACAGCTCAGTGAGGACAAATAGACTGCATATCTGTTCTGCGAATCAATGAAAAATGCAGCTGCCCAATAAAAATCCAGTGCTTATTGTTCAAATCAGTGTTCTAGCACCTCTACAGATGGGTAAATAAATTGCCTAAAACAATCTAAAAGTATTTTGTACTTCTACCAATCTAGACAGCTCCTTGCCGCAGGGAAAGAACTAGTCTGGGGCAACACAAAGTCATTTTCTTAGAGGGTTGCATTGTGGTCATCCTTGAAGTAAGAGAAGAAGTTAGTAGTCACAAAGAGAAATAAAAAGACTTAGGACTTAGGCTAAAAATTATATAGATATTCTGCTTGTGCCAATGAATGCCTTAACGATCATGAGTACTACAGTTTAGAGAAACAAAACAGTACCTTCATCAAAATAAAGCAGAATGTACTGCCAAGTCTGGATGAAAACTGGCCACATGAATCTGTGTGGCAATATTACCAAGCAGCAATATATCAAACTTAAAGCATAAAGCTAGAGTGAATTAATGTGAAACCAAAAAAATGTAAGAACAATTAAAAACCATGATCCTGCTTCCATATATGCATGATAACAGTCTGTACTGGCATACAAGACAGATTAATTGTAACAAGCACATAATAGATTAATTCCCTAGCCAGTGTTCATGTGTACCATAGATAAACAAAGCCATGAAAGAAATATCTACAATGGTTTGGACAATCTAAAACACTGATGGATATGCTCCTTTTCAGAATAAGAAACGTGTTGTTCTATGTTGGACAAAAATAATCAGTATGTACAACGAAGCATATGGAGCTTCTTCCCTAAAAAAAGTATATGGAGCTTCTTGTAGTTCAGAAAACTTCAACAAGATAGTGCACTAGTATAGAACCTATCTTTAAAACCACAATGTTCAGATTTAAAATATTGGCTGGATAGCAAAAAAAGAGAGGATGTAGCGTAACAAATTAGTTCGAAAATTAGTTGTAGAAAGGCATTATCTATTCAAACAATAAAAATACTTGCAACTATCTTCAAACTATGCAGATCTAGCCTTTTCAAACAAGGCATATTAAGACAATAAGCAAGCTTTTAGGTGGTACATATTTAACTTTTCCCTCACGTATATGGCCAGATACTTAACTGTTGAATAAGGAACATTGGAGATAGATCTCGCGGGGGTTGTGGTGCCTCCATATCATGGATCCGCCAGATCCCGGCATCTTCCTCCATGTGCAAGTATCTTGTGCGCGGCTGCAACGCCATGGACCTACGCGGGGAGGAGCAGGGGCTCACCTTGCTGGATCCCACCATAGAGATGCGAGGGGAGGACTGGAGGAGCAGGGGCTCACCTCGCTGGATCTAGGGGAAGTGAAGCCGCTGTGGACCTTGCCTGTGTTGTGCCACCCTTCGTTGGAACCTCGCCGTCTCATGGCTGATGGATCTGCCACATCCGGAACCTCTTCCATGACCGGCGCAGTGACGCATGACCCTGTGTGGAAGCAAATTAAAGGGAGAAGGCGTGAGAGGGAACAGAGAGAGGGAGCAAGGGGCTTACCTCGGACACGCATCGGCGGCGGCATCGCCTGCGTTGCGTTGTGCTCCGCCCGTCCATCGCCGTCTTTCGGAGAGAGAGAGAGAGAGAGGGGAGAGGGCAAAGAAATTGGGAGATAGGAAGAGTCCGCCCAGGTGAAAGGATAAGGGTAGGGGATTTTTTTCACTTGCGCGGGGTGCGCGGCCGCCGTGGCCCCTTTGCGCGCCATTCTTTTCGTCCCCTCTCTCTCTGACACGTGAGCCATACCAACGCTGAAAGCGCGCGGGTCTGATTTTTCGGGGGCGCCTAAGTGTCCCTGACGGTGCGGATGCCTTCCGCTTCGGTTTTGCTCCACACGTCAGAGAAGGAGCAGCACCCGTGACGGGAGGTCCGGACGGACGGGAGTACTCCACGCCGCAGGGAAAGAATTGGTCTGCGGTAGTGACGGGAGAACCAGCCGACCGAGCTACGGCTCGTTCCCAACAGCATGGATGCCTGTCTCGCAGTCTCGCTCTTCATTCTTCATGCTGGAGAGTGGAGAGGCCAGCGCACACATGACGACGACGATATGCAGCATGGGTCCGGCCGGCCGGGCAAGCTTTTGTTTTGGGTGGTGTGTCTGCATGCATGCATGTGATTGGGCATCGGCTCGCTGTCCCCCGCCAAGTTTACATTGTCTCGTCGATCGGCTTGCCGGCCGTCGTGTATAGACTGTAGTACGTGTACACGATGTTGATACAGTACAAAATATGGGTGTCAAGGTGTACGTGTCCCGCGCGCGCCGCTGCATGCATTCATGCATGAACCAGCAAGCGTCGATCGCATGCATGCACGAGCATGTGCGCCGCGCATGCATGCACAGCGGGCCCGGGCCGGAACAAAGTAAGCGAGCGCCGCGCGGGACAGACAAGTGACCGTCGTGTTCGCATAGACCTCATTATCGATTATTCATCTGTCAAATTTGGTAGTATGACTAGATAAATATCCATGCGTTACAACAGGAACATATAATACCACGACAACATACGTGTGAGTGTGTGTTATATACTGTTACCAACATCGAGGCATGAATATTATTGCGGAAGTGCATGCCTAATGAACACCCACCTATCGACAACTTAGTTGTGCACCGATCTACACGCTACACAGACGTCATGCTACCCATCATTCACATGTGTCTCTAAAAAATAAAATGGACATGAGTTATATGACATTTTATGAAGATTACTTCATAAGAACAGAACTAAGCTGACTAACTATTGTACTATGTATCAACTTACTTCATTATCAGTCTACCACATAAATCAGTGTATGACTAACCACACAGTAAAGAAAGTCTATCACATAAATCAATATATGATCTAACCACACAGTAAAGAATGTATTTGAAGTCACACCCTGAGACCCTGGCCTTTTGTCGTTAATTCTGCATTCCAAAGAATAAAAAGAAAAGAACGATAATTAGTAGGATAACATACAGAGTAATAATTCAATAGGATATCAGATTGTACAACAAACTTGTAGAGACATTGAACTTCGGATCGGTTACGATCTTCCCTTTGACAAAGACATTGCATAATTAACTGCACAATTATGAGACTGACAACCATTGTAGCATAGCCTATATTTTACCTTGCAAAGATCCCATAACTTCACACCTTGAAATGCTAACTTATTTATTTTTACTGATTTCACTCTTCTAATTATACTGTCAGAAGAAACTATTCTTGTAAGAATTAAAGCAAGCACGGAATTGAAAACCAAATGTATGCTTTAAGATAAGGTCGAACGAAATAAGAAAACCAAGTGCGTGTTTTCAATATCTGGGAACTAACCTAGACCATGGAGAACACGTCGCCCCAAGCATCTTTCAACGTCTTTCCTTGCTCCGTAGTGATGTTCTCTGCAAAGCCTGCGAGAAAAAAATGCTTACCTTCAAAAATCAATTTCTGAATGAACAATATGGCAGTTAGTGTGGGGGTATAACCCCAGGTACCCACGGCAATGGACATGGGCCGCACCATCAGGGGAGGTCCAGCCCATAAGATCAAGGCCTACGGTGCTCGGCACTGGTCGGCGTGCACCGCAAGGCAATCAGAAGACATCTTGGCGATGAAGGAAGATCTGTTTGGATATCATAGATATCGTATTCCTTGTAAATACTTACCATATAGCCGAATAGATCTTGACTTAAACCGACCTATAACCCTACCCTCCAGACTATATAAGGTGGGTAGGGACCCCCCCCTCGAATGCATCTCATATTTAATACAATCCACCAAAGACACAGAACGTAGGGTATTACATCGATCAGACGACCTGAACCTGTCTAAATCGTTGTCTCTGCGCCCGTGTCACCATTCGGTTCCTATTACGTGCACCTCCATCAATCATCTACCATCGTGGACATACCCCTCAAAAGACTGTCGACTAGATTTCGTCGACAGTGGTGCGCCAGGTAGGGGATGTGCGTGCTGATTCTGTGGCGAACCAGATGGGAATCTTTTCTTCAACCAACATCGCCGGCAACTCAGCATTCAGCGGCAACTCGACACTGGCACGCAGCGGATCACTTTCCTCGGCGAACGGCCGCACGTGCTGGAGTCCGACGCCTTGCCATGCGCCTCCAACAGCCGCATCACACGACAACAAGATCGGAGTCAAGCAAACCAAGAAAGCTAAGTCAAGTCGCTTCCTAATTAAATATTGTTATTATACTTCTAGATATATCCGTATGTCTGCATGATTTTAGTTGGGAGAAACCTAATCACATCTTGTTGTTGCTCGTGATTTCTGATCGGATACGCAAGATCGTTTCCATGGATCAAGACAACCAGTAATCAGGAAAGGCGGCCGACGATAACGCGATGTGGAGCAGTGTTTCCACCAAATATGCTGGTCGACCATACAAGCTAATTGGAGTAGTTGAAGAGATATACAAGCACATATGCATCTGGATCTACACCACCATGCAGGCAACCTCACGTATCTCAAGCATGCAAGGAAGATCTTGGACTACGCCGTCGCCTCGGTCAGACACGCTCAAGGACTTCACCTCCCCACGCGGATTGACTCCGTCAGGCTCCAATTATGTCCGTTCACCTACGACTCCGCATACCCGTCCGATCTATCAAACGAACCATCTGAGCCATCAAGCGAGCTGCTAAGCGAGCCGACTGGACTACTCGTTCCGATCGTCTGTCACGTCGCAATGATCGCCGCGAAGAACGGCGTTATAACGACCGCGACCGCCGCCATGACGACAGGCCAGAAAGCTCGAGGGCCGGGCAATTTCATCGTCGCTGACCAGACGTTATGTCTAAAGATAAGTACCTTTTTACATATGAATACTTAATAAAGTTTTCGCCATGATGTTTCTTCATACTATTCTCTACAAGATTATTCTCCAAACGACTTTTCTTCATGTATACCGTCTTAAAGATGACATACGTTTTCACCTCAACGGCTCCCCGAACAGCCACGTTTACGGTTGTGCTCTCTAGAGACGGCCCTGTCTCTGGCTTCTCCCTACACATGCATGAGCACCTGCCCCCTGTGTTATGGGTGGTCGGCAGTGACTCCTCGATGATGCTTGTCTTCCTACACGTACACGAGCTCTAGCGCTCCGTGTTACGGTTTACGGGCTAGCCGGGGTTGGGGGCTCAACCAACAAACTAACGGCTCGGGGCAGTTTATATTAAATATAAACATCTCCAAAAGAAAACTTAATGTTTACAATATATTTAAGATATTCTTCATCAACTCGCCGACCAGCCACGCTCTCACTTGCGTTACCAGAAACAGCCATGTAATCGATCTCACTCCTACACATGCACGAGTGCTAGCCCTTTGCGTTATGGGTGGTCGGCAGTGGCTCCTCGGCAATGCCTGTGCTCTTACGCGTAAACGGGTGCTAAGCACTCTACGCTTTGGTCCTGTATCGCATCACCAGGCCTGACTAAGCACTCTACGACAATGGACATGGGCCGCACCACTAGGGGAGGTCCAGGCCATAAGATCAAGGCCTATAGTGTTTGGCTCTGGTCGGCGTGCACCGCAAGTTAATCAGAAGACATCTTGGCGATGAAGGAAGATCTGTTTAGATGTGATAGATATCGTATTTCTTGTAAATACTTACCATATAGCCGAATAGATCTAGACTTAAACCAACCTGTAACCCTACCCTCCAGACAATATAAGGCGGGTAGGGAACCCCTCAAATGCATCTCATATTCAATACAATCTACCAAAGACACAGGACGTAGGGAATTACGTCGATCAGACGGCCTGAACCTATCTAAATCACTGTCTCTGCGCCTGTGTCACCATCTGGTTCCTATTACATGCACCTCCACTAATCATCTACTACCGTGGGTATACCCCTCGGTAGACTGCCGACTAGATTTCGTCGACAGTTAGAAAGCTCTATGTTTTTATAGATGGTCTACAGAGCAGTAATACAATGAACTTAAAAACATGAATCAATGGGTACAGGGCACGCGCTCATCTCAATTTGACATAGTGGAAACTTCGGAAGTAACCTTATATTTTCATCAATTCCACAAGATATTGTAGAAAGTGTCACCCTTCTCAATCTCGTTCTTTTTGTTATCCTAAGAAATCAATTTCAAACTGAATCAACATAATCATGAGAAACCCAAGACGATTATTGATATAAGAAAAATTAGATGCAGATACCATTCTACCCTACAGCGGCTTGAAATACACATATACAAGCAAACAGGACCATGCAAACAGTGCCATGCAAACAGGACCATGCAAGCATCCGGCCAAGAGCATTACTTGAATACACATACACTATGCCAGATTTGCACATCACTGCCGGCCTCATCACTGCCGGATTTGTGATAACCGGTAGTGATGTACCTTCACTGCTAGTTATGAGCTTGAAAATGAAAAAATGATTGGGGCTGGGCTAAAACCGGCAGTGAAGGACCACATCACTATCGATTTGTGGCTTGAACCGACAGTGTTTTGGTGGGCACTCATCACTGCCAGTTTAAGCCAAGAGCCGATAGTGATTGGGCTCTATCACTGTCGGTTCTAGCCAAGAACCGACGGTGATAAGCCTACAACATAAAAAGGCTACAGCCATCCTCTCCTTCCTCCTCTCTTCTATCCCGAGAATAGAGGCGCGCATTTGGACCCTTCTCTCTATTGTTGCAGCTGCTCTTCACCATGAAGATAGTGCTTGGATTTTGAAGAATGGCTTGATCTTTTTGCTTTAAGGTTAGTAACAAACATCGACTCCTTTGATTTTGTTGCTTAATTAGCTTCATTTTGATGGCTACATTGCTTGATTCTCATTCTAGTTCTTTCTCCATTCTAGAGAGCACTTTTCCAATTGGACATTTGTGCTAGGCTCAAATTGGGGTGAATCCATCGTCCAAAAGGTTGGTGTCTATGAACACATTTAAATTCCTAGCTAATTATTCCATGGTGGTCAAGATCATCATTGTTAGTATGTGATGCTATAATTAGTTCTTAGAAGTAGAGTAGAATAGTTGTTCTTCAATATTGTGCAATAATTGTTTTTACTACAATTTTCAATTTACAGGGCCGGGGCTACCAATTTTAATTTTCCAATAATTAGTGTACAATAATGTTTTCCAAAAATGGTACTTTCGAGCTACAATTGTTGTTCATGAAGCTCGATTTCTTATTAATTCTTTGTAATTACTGTCTCAGTATTTTTTTGTGCAGAGATGGATCGAGAGTGGATGCATCTATCCCGAACAGACAAGCGGTACATGCATGGCGTCAGCCAGTTTATCACCGATGCCAAAGCCCATGGTGAGAATGGGAACCCTGTCTTCTCCCCATGCAAAGATTGCAAGAATCATATGAACTTTCATCAAATTGAGTCTATACGATCGCACTTGATTACCAGGGGGTTCATGCCAAACTATACAATATGGACTATGCATGGCAAGGTTGGTGTGAATGTTCTGTAGAAAAACGATGATGATGTGGACAGGCCTAACGTAGCCATCCACGATGCTGACGAGGAACCCGGTGTCATCATGAAACCTATGGCCACAGTTAATAATGTGTTTAGGAACACGCTAGCTGACGACACTGAGGATAACGATGGCATTTCTCAGCTGCTATGTAATGTAGAGACCGGATGTCTTAGTGAAAGACAGCTGAGAAAGCTAGAGAAAATAAGACAAGATGACAAAACACCATTGTATAGGTGTCCAATGAGCAAACTGAAAGCCGACATCATGCTGTTAGAGTTCAAATCGACAAACGGATTGAGCGATAAAGGCTTCGATCAGTTGTTAGGTATAATAAGGAAAATGCTCCTAGAAAAAAACAAGTTGCCAGAAAAGACATACTTGGCCAAGCAAATGATCTACCCCATCGGCCTCGAGGTTGAAAAAATCCACGCGTGTTCCAATGATTGCATATTGTACCGTAGAGAAAAATACAAAGACTTGGACAAGTGCCCCAAGTGTGAAGCTCCACGGTACAAGGAAGGGCCGTCAGATGAGGGCACCAAGACCAGAGGAGGTCCCATAAAGGTCGTTTGGTATTTCCCTATAGCTCCCCGGGTGCATAGGCTGTTTGCATGTGCAAAGTCAGCCAAGCTGTTACGCTGGCATGGCGAAGAGCATAAGAAAGATATAATGATGAGGCACCCTACCGATGGGCATGACTAGAGGACTGTCAATACTATGTTCTATAAGGACATCAGTGGAGAGGTAAGGTACCTTTGGTTTGCTTTGAGCACAGATGGGATGAATCCTTTCGACCAGGTTAGAAGTAATCATAGCACCTAGCCAGTGACGCTCTGTATATACAACCTTCCACCTTGGGTCTGTATGAAGCGGTCGTACATCCAGATGCCACTACTGATCCAAGGGCCAAGACAGCCTGGTAATGACATCGATGTGTTTCTAGAACCAGTGATCGATGAACTAGTGGAGATGTTTAAAAAGGGTGTGCCGGATGTTTGGGACGAGTACAAAAAGAAACATGTCACAATCAAGGGAGTACTTATCACTACAATCACCAACCTGCCAGGTCGAGGTTCGTTGTCCGGAGAGAAGACAAAAGGCTATACTGGATGTGTCGAGTGTTTGGACGACATCGATGCGGTAAATCTGCCAAATAACTCAAAGATAGTTTATATGGGACACCGTAGGTTCCTACCTAAGGATCACCCTTACTGCAGGAATAAAAAAGATTTCAATGGTCCTATTGAGAAACGCTTAGCTCCAAAATATCGAGATTGGCTTGCAATACTTTGAGAACTCAACAAACTAGAGGTTGTCCTTCGTAAGGGGGACAATGCAGTAGAAGCGCCTGATGGGAGCGTTTGGAAGAAAAAATCAATTTTCTAGAAACTACCTTACTGGCCATTTCTGAGTGTACGCCATAGTCTTGATCCCATGCACATCACTAAAAATGTGTGCGCTAACACTCTTAACACCTTGATGGATATCGGGGGGACATCGAAGGATTCACTAGCCACACGCCTGGACATGCAACACTTGGGAATTAGGAAGGAGCTACATCCCATGGAGCTAGAGAATGGCTAGTTCGAACTTCCGGTTGCGTCATGGACATTGAAGAAGGAAGAAAAGCATGCGCTTATTTCTTTCTTTAATGAACTCAAAGTCCCGATGGGCTACTGTGCGAACCCGAAGAGGCTAGTGAACATGAGAGAACTTAAGTTCAACTATGGCCCTATGAAGGCCCATGACTGTCATGTCATTATGACTCAGCTGCTCCCTGTTGCCCTACGTGGTATCCTTCCCCCAAAGGTCTGCGCCCCAATCATAAAGCTTTGCTCGTTCTTCAACGCGATCGTGTCCACGCTAGAGCAGCTACAGCGGGACATAGCCAAAACTCTCATTAGGCTTGAGATGCATTTTCCACTGACTTACTTTGATATCTCATTGCATCTACTCATTCATCTTGTTGACCAAATTAGAGCCCTTGGCCCAATATACCTGCATCAGATGTTTCCTTTCGAAAGATTGATGAAAGTTTTTATGAGGTATGTTAGGAACAGATTCAGGCCAAAAGAGGGCATGGTTGAAGGATGGTGAATGGTGGAGGCCATTGAGTTCTGCACATATTATCTGGACATCAAAAGAGTCGGAGTTCTAGAATCTCGTCATGAGGGAAGACTATGTGGCAAAGGAACGATCAGGGAGAAATCTATTACAGTAGACGACCCTATTTCTTTCAGACAGGCATAGTTCGCTGTTCTCCAGCAAGCCAAGGGTGATGCCGTACATTGACGAGCACAGGCAATCGCTGCAAACTCTATATCTGAGTAGGTCACAGGCTTGGCTAGATAAAAACATAAGGAGGAATTTGTCAGCTGGTTACGACGTCGCTTGCTTGGAATAAAGTTGGGTAATCAACTGGATGCCTTAGCCAAGGGGCCTTCGAGTACATATCTTAAGTACCAAGGGTATGAGATCAATGGATTCACATTTTACACAAAAAAGCAAGATAGAAAGAGCACATACCAAAATTGTGGTGTTCGTTTTGATGCTCACGACGAGAAGGGCAACGTGTAGGCGACATACTATGGTTTCATAGAGGAGATATAGGAGCTAGCCTATGGTCCGTTGAAGGCAGTTCTTTTTCGCTGCCAGTGGGTCCGGCTTGAGGAAATCAACACTGACAGCGAAGGGTTCACTACCATTGATCTCACTAAGACCGCATACAGAGACGACCCCTTCATCCTTACAAGAGATGTTATGCAAGTCTTCTATGCAAGGGACAACAAGACAAAAGGAATGCTAAAAGTAGTCCTAGAAGGGAAAAGAAAGATTGTCGGTGTCGATGGAGTGATGGACGAAGAAGACTACAGGGGCTATCAGGAAATGCATCCATTCGGGGCGAACGTATCCCTACCTATCCTTCAAGAGGGTAACGAACCTGCTTACGTACGAATGGATCACTATGAGGCCCTCATTGTTGATGCACCTAAAGATAGTTAGATTATTATTAACTATGCAATCATTATGCAGACGTTGTATCAGTAATTCGCACTGAATATTTAATTTATATTTTGTGCGCATCTCTATAATTTAATTATTGACTATGTAATCAAATATTAAGATGATGTTCACAAACACTATTATTTGATAATTATAGACCATTAATTAATTATCATAGAATTAAATAATCAAGACACAAATTTTTGTGTTATTTTAGAATATAAACTAACTACATTATTTCTATTAATAAATATATAAAGAAAAGCAAACTAACCGAACTCCCTATCCTAGCTCAGCGGTTAAGGCCGCGCACTCTGTACTCTGAGACCCGCGCTCGAATCCTAGGTGGGCCAAACTTTTTTGATTTTGCATTTATTCTTTAGTAGTGCATTACGATGGGATAAAAGAAAAAAAAATAAAACCATTCTAACCGAACTTCCTATCCTAACTCAGCGGTTAAGGCCATGCACTCTCGACCTCGTGACCCACGCTCAAATCTCAGGCGGGCCAAACTTTTTTATATTTTTTACAAAAAGGCTGCGATGGTAGACTCCAAACCGACAGTGTTTTTTTATATTTTTTTACTAAAAGATGGCGGCAGGGCCCTTCACTACCGATTTTGGTTTTAAAACCGGCAGTGATAGCTTCTATCACGGTCGGTTGATCAAACCGACACAGATGGCCCAATTCACTGTCAGTTTTTAAACAAAAACCGATAGTGATATGTAGATGCTCCTCACAAGCCAACAGTGCTCCCATGACCATAATAGTTGGAACACTGCTCCCACCTACCCAGATAACTTTAGTTCAGAAATAAAAATATACCATGACTGCTAGCCTCTATAAAATGGCCCTCGGCCAGGAGCTAGTCTCTCCATGCATGTTGGTTTCAGCCAGACCTTATCAGCCATGATACAATGTTTTTCTCTTATAGCAAACCACAGATATCGTTATACATCGTAGTCCACCAAAATGGTGCACACATGAGGTACTAGAAGAATGCTACTGAAGATAGAGCAACGCCAAAGATTGGAGATGCCACGAGGTTCACAGAGCCATCCGCTGTGGTGCTGAGCTGTCACACCCAATTTTAAGGATAAAATTGAATGCACAAAACTCATATGTGCCCAGGAATCAATCACACACACAAGCTGATAAATTACATAAAGTATCATCACGGTGTCTCATACATCAGAGTTATAATAAGACTTAGTCTTATACATCACAGCGGAAAAATAAAAAGATAATAACACTCTCGTGGCCGTCATCACAGGGAAGGTCAACTGGTTGACCACAAGCCTAATAATCCTCCGGGAAATCCTCATACCCGTTGTCATCTATTACCCATCCGGGATTTTTATCCAAGTAAAGAAAATAAACAAGTGTAAGTACATTCCGTACTTAGCAAGCTAACATGGGGTTATGAAGCTCAAAAAGGATATACTCTGGTTTACTGCAGTTAGCATTTTTAATAGGTCAAGCTTTTATTCTCAAGTATTATCAAGTTATGCTTAAGCTCCCATTTAATCCCATATGAACAATTATCAGAGTCAAGTGTATCATATATCCATCATATACCATCATAAATGATCATCAACAAGTATCCAATTATTCTGTGAGTTTTCCGGGCCGCTCGTAACTATGAGCACGACTGTTATAACAGTTTGTTACCCTCTGCAGAGGTGGTGCACATACACCGCGAGTCATGATCCCCATATGCCCAGGTTAATTACTACCATGTCACTACCAAGGTGAGCGGGCAGGGTACACTATGAAGCCATTTCATAGGTTTCCCTAACAAGTTAGGGCCGCTAGGTTTCCTTGGCAGGCAGATGTAGGGACCCCCCTTTCCTATGGCACAAATCCATCGTGGCTATACTCATAGGAACAGAGGCAGCCCTATACCCAAAGTGGCAAGCCCCATTTGCGCCAAAAGGTAACCTCTAACCAGCTAGGAAAGGTCCTATTACTGAGCTAAAGTCAGAGCCATATGACTCTCCCGGTTACACTGTCAGTCCCAGCTTTTGCCGACAGATAAGTCCTTATGGAGGGCCGGGAGCGATATGAACAAAGGTCATTTGCACTTTCGCCCTATGGAACAGTTGTTATAAATCATGTTACTCACTTTGTTCCATAGTATCATTCATCAACATGTATGTCAAGTTCAGTTAGAGCACTAGCAATCTACCCATATGCATTTAGCCCATAGGAGACAAGGAACAGGATAAACAATCACTAGGATATCCTTACGGGTATCAAAATTAGACACATGCAAATGAGTAATTGATTAAAGTGAAATAGGACATCAAGGAAAGCCCATGTTATACTTGCCTTGGTTCACAAACTCATGCTGGTCCTGCTGGTCGTCGAAGAGTTCTTGCTCTCCAACGTTTTCCTCACCGTCTGAACGCGACCAACACAGCAACATACAACATTCCAAAAGCATTAATGCAAAGCAAACATTCCTATCATTAGAACAGTACACCAATAGTATTGAAATCAAGATAAACTATTTGTAAAACTAATCTACATCTCGCTACGATCATGTCAACGCGAAGTTCACGAAAAACGGAGCTAAAATGCGAAAGTTATGATTTAATTGGGTTTTCCTATAGCCATATATTTAATTAAATCTAATCATGAAATTAAAAAGTTCCAAACTTGACTAACAGTAGCTCCAACATGTAGCTTATGAAATTACGAAGCTAACGCGATTTGAATGGATCAATTCGGAGCTAAAACGATAATTTTATAAGCAAAACAGTTCAAATGGCATTTCTGTAAATACTGAAAACGTATTTTTGACTTAAACCGTGAAGTTTACACTTTCCAAACAGGGTTGCGCATTCGGGGAAATACGTTTTGGACTGCAGGTTAGGACTTAGAAAAGTCCAGGGACTCTTTTGAAAAATAGCCACGCGAAGGGGTATCTTCCACTGGTGGCCGTTGATCTCACGATGGGTGGTTGAGATTAAACCGAAGAGGAGAACAAGGGGGGGCTGGCTGGAACAGTACCCCAGGCAGCCAGGCGCCATGGCCGGCGGTGAAGTCTCACCGGTGAGCTCGGTTAGGGGGGGCTAGGGTTCGCCAAACGAAAAGCCGAATGCACCGGGGAACGCAGGGGAGGAAGGGGGTCGCGGCCATGTCGTTACGGCGGCCGGGAACGGCGGCTAGCGCGGTGACCGCCATGGCCGGCGACCATGGCTCGCGGAGCTCACGGCCAGGGCTCGAGAAGCCAAGAAACGAGAAATAAGCTGCACGGGGAGAGAGAGGGAAGAATGGCGAGGCTCACCATGGTGAAAACCGGAGCGGAGACGGCTCGGTGACGGTGGTTCACGCGGAGGTCCCGAGCTCAACGATGGCGGATCCTGGCGCAGCGGTTGAGGCTTCCTCATGCATGGGTGGGCGCGAAATTGGAACAGGGAGACAGCGGGGAGGGCGGATATGGGTCAGGGCCTTCTTTTTTTGTAGAGGCAGGGGCACGGGGCGACGCTCCCACGTCTGGGAGTGGGCGCGGAACGGCGGCGGTTGTGCGTGGCCGGGTGTGGGGCGTGCGGGAGGAGGTTGAGGATGGCTCTGATGGACGGGGCTAGGTTGGCAGCAGCGGAGGCGCGGTGAAGGTCGAGCGGCGGCAGTTGCGCGCGAGCTGGGCCAAGGGAACGACGGCGGTAGCTAGGCCGACTCCTTGCTGGGCCGCGTGAAGCTGGCGGTTGCGGTGCGCAAGGGAGGAGAGGGGAGCTGGGCCAGCGCAAGGAAGGGCCTGCGGGCCGAAACTGAGGAAGGGAGGGAATGGAAGGAAATTTCCTTTTTCTTTTTATAAATAAAATTTTCCAATCTCATTTTCAAAAGGTTTTTAAAATCTTTTAGCATTTGAAACAAAACCACCCATCACAGAAATAAATATGCAATAGCATGAATGCATCAACATGTTTCTATCCTTATATTTATTTTTAATTTCATAAAAAAATATTATTTCCTAAATTCAAATTCCCACAAAATGCAAAATTAATCACTTTTCTCCTTTTTCAAAAATATGCAAAATTTAGGGTGTTACAATTCTACCCCCCTTAAGATGAATCTCGTCCTCGAGATTCGGACGACGTCGACTGAGAGATAGGGATACTCCGTCTTTATATTCTCCTTTACTTCCTCGTGTAGTCCCATCGTCTTGATTAGGATCCCACTTTCCAATGAAAATTCCTTACTTTATTGGTCATAAGGAAATTCTTCCACCAATCTTCAAAACATGAATGATTTCGGTTAAGTTGCTCGAACTTGGAATACAATTCTTGATCCTTGGTGTCAGCCGAACCTTCTTAGCACAACTCCCCATTGCTAAGGGCATCGGTCATGACTTTTGCTTCTCCAAGTGATAGCACTTTTCCAAGTCATAATCAATTTTCATTCCAACGAGGATATCACCAACTCAAGACCAACTTAGTGATGATGTCCTGTAGATTCTTTATCCAAACTAACTTAAAAACTTCTCCAATAGCTCTACCAAAATCTTAATGATCTTGGATAAACCTTCGTTGAACCTTTAACCAAACCCCATTGAGACTCTGAGTTTCTCTCACATCTTTGGGTACCACCACGCTTCCGCTGCGCAAACAAGAACGTAGGATACTTCAACTTCCAAATTCTTCAACTTGGCTACCCCCCTTAACCTTAAGAAAAGATAGACTAGGGGACACAAAAAGGGTAACTTGCACCTTCTTCCAGATGATCTAACTAGTATCACGATGTCCTGACATCCCAATGAGACTCTTGTGTATGGGCAAGAAACCTGAAATTCCTCGCGAGATGAAAGATAGCCATACAGTAAAACAGATGTAACTCCCATTCTATTAATCTAATGAACTTGTAGCTTCTACCGTTGGAAAGATTATAAAATTCTCCACAACTTCCTTATAGAACACTTTTCCAGATTCTGCCGTTAACTTGGTTGAAAACAGTACACAACAGAAACTACTCCAGATTCCAAACAGCACAGATGCATCGCCTTGTGATTTTCGTATCTCCATAACCAACATAGCCATCAAGGTGATTCTTTTGCTCAGAAAAAGATATTGAAGTCTACTATTGTCCAAAAATTTTATCATGATTTATGATCATCCAAATTCAGAGACATAAGCCGAGGAATGCAGACTGCTCCAAAAAGACAGGATAGGAAAAACAGAAGAAAATCAAAACCCAACTATTTATTTCATTAATCCTTGTACCTTAGGCCTATAACTAAATGAAATTGTGGAAACACCCAACAAGATCATTGCAATCATTACAAAGATTCAAAACAATTATAAGCATAATGACAATTCGACAATCAATAAAGATGCACAACTCAATCATTAACTCGACTTACGATACTATCGTTTTTATTGTGCTAGGGGTAACAATCTGAAGACTCGTCTTAGGATTACGTAAGAAGGTGGTAAGGAGAAGTTCTAAAAGCATATCAGATCAAGGAGTGAAGACGAGAACAAAGACTTTAAAATAAGCACCAAGGTAGAGATGAATAGCAAAGGTAGAGATATAGTATAGAAGAAAATATCAAGGTTCATAGAGCAAGGGTATTTGTAGAAACTTATAAACCTTAAAACGACCAGTTTCTACTAGGTTTGTGTCCTACAGTCAACACGGCTCTGATACCAATTTGTCACACCCAATTTTAAGGATAAAATTGAATGCACAAAACTCGTGTGTGCCCAGGAATCAATCACACACACAAGCTAACAAATTACATAAAGTATCATCACGGTGTCTCATACATCAGAGTTATAATAAGACTTAGTCTTATACATCATAGTGGAAAAATAAAAAAATAATAACACTCTCGTGGCCGTCATCACAGGGAAGGTCAACTGGTTGACCACAAGCCTAATAATCCTCCGGGAAATCCTCATACCCGTTGTCATCTATTACCCATCTGGGATTTTTATCCAAGTAAAGAAAATAAACAAGTGTAAGTACATTCCGTACTTAGCAAGCTAACATGGGGTTATAAAGCTCAAAAAGGTTATACTCTAGTTTACTGCAGTTAGCATTTTTAATAGGTCAAGCTTTTATTCTCAAGTATTATCAAGTTATGCTTAAGCTCCCATTTAATCCCATATGAACAATTATCAGAGTCAAGTGTATCATATATCCATCATATACCATCATAAATGATCATCAACAAGTATCCAATTATTCTGTTAGTTTTTTGGGCCGCTCGTAACCGTGAGCACGGCTGTTATAACAGTTTGTTACCCTCTGCAGAGGTGGTGCACATTCACCGTGAGTCGTGATCCCCATATGCCCGGGTTAATTACTCCCATATCACTACCAATGTGAGCGGGCAGGGTACACAATGAAGCCATTTCATAGGTTTCCCTAACAAGTTAGGGCCGCTAGGTTTCCTTGGCAGGCAGATGTAGGGACCCCCCTTTCCTATGGCACAAATCCATCGCGGCTATACTCATAGGAACAGAGGCAGCCCTATACCCAAAGTGGCAAGCCCCATTTGCGCCAAAAGGTAACCTCTAACCAGCTAGGAAAGGTCCTATTACTGAGCTAAAGTTAGAGCCATATGACTCTCCCGGTTGCACTGTCAGTCCCAGCTTTTACCGACAGATAAGTCCTTATGGAGGGCTGGGAGCAACATGAACAAAGGTCATTTGCACTTTCGCCCTATGGAACAGTTGTTATAAATCATGTTACTCACTTTGTTCCATAGTATCATTCATCAACATGTATGTCAAGTTCAGTTAGAGCACTAGCAATCTACCCATATGCATTTAGCCCATAGGAGACAAGGAACAGGATAAACAATCACTAGGATGTCCTTACGGGTATCAAAATTAGACACATGCAAATGAGTAATTGATTAAAGTGAAATAGGACATCAAGGAAAGCCCATGTTATACTTGCCTTGGTTTACAAACTCGTGCTGGTCCTGCTGGTCGTCGAAGAGTTCTTGGTCTCCAACGTTTTCCTCACCGTCTGAACGCGACCAACACAGCAACATACAACATTCCAAAAGCATTAATGCAAAGCAAACATTCCTATCATTAGAACAGTACACCAACAGTATTGAAATCAAGATAAACTATTCGTAAAACTAATCTACGTCTCGCTACGATCATGTCAACGCGAAGTTCACGAAAAACAGAGCTAAAATGCAAAAGTTATGATTTAAATGGGTTTTCCTATAGCCATATATTTAATTAAATCTAATCATGAAATTAAAAAGTTCCAAACTTGACTAACAGTAGCTCCAACATGTAGCTTATGAAATTACGAAGCTAACGCGATTTGAATGGATCAATTCAGAGCTAAAACGACAATTTTATAAGCGAAACAGTTCAAATGGCATTTCTGTAAATACTGAAAACGTATTTTTGACTTAAACCGTGAAGTTTACGCTTTCCAAACGGGATTGCGCATTCAGGGAAATACATTTTGGACTGCGGGTTAGGACTTAGAAAAGTCCAGGGACTCTTTTGAAAAATAGCCACACGAAGGGGTATCTTCCACTGGTGGCTGTTGATCTCGCGATGGGCGGTTGAGATTAAATCGAAGAGGAGAACAAGGGGGGGCTGACCGGAACAGTACCCTAGGCGGCCAGGCGCCATGGCCGGCGGCAAAGTCTCACCAGTGAGCTCAGTTAGGGGGGGCTAGGGTTCACCAAACGAAAAGCCGAGTGCACCGGGGAATGCAGGGGAGGAAGGGGGTCGCGGCCATGTCGTTATGGCGGCCGGGAACGGCGGCTAGCGCGGTGACCGCCATGGCCGGCGACCACGGCTCGCGGAGCTCGCGGCCAAGGCTCGAGAAGCCAAGAAACGAGAAATAAGCTGCACGGGGAGAGAGAGGGAAGAACGGCGAGGCTCACCACGGTGAAAACCAGAGCGGAGACGGCTCGGTGACGGTGGTTCGCGCGGAGGTCCCGAGCTCGACGATGGCGGATCCCGGCGCAGCGGTTGAGGATTCCTCGTGCACGGGCGGGCGCGAAATTGGAACAGGGAGACAGCGGGGAGGGCGGATATGGGTCAGGGCCTTCTTTTTTTTGTAGAGGCAGGGGCACGGGGCGATGCTCCCACGTCTAGGAGTGGGCGTGGAACGGCGGCGGTTGTGCGTGGCCGGGTGCGGGGCATGCGGGAGGAGGTTGAGGATGGCTCTGACGGGTGGGGCTAGGTTGGCAGCGGCGGAGGCGCGGTGAAGGGCGCGCGGCGGCAGTTGCGCGTGAGCTGGGCCAAGGGAACGACGGCGATAGCTGGGCCGACTCCTTGCTGGGCCGCGCGAAGCTAGCGGTTGCGGTGCACAAGGGAGGAGAGGGGAGCTGGGCCAGCGCAAGGAAGGGCCTGCGGGCCGAAACTAAGGAAGGGAGGGAATGGAAGGAAATTTCCTTTTTTCTTTTTATAAATAAAATTTTCCAATCTCATTTTCAAAAGGTTTTTAAAATCTTTTAGCATTTGAAACAAAACCACCCATCACAGAAATAAATATGCAACAGCATGAATGCATCAACATGTTTCTATCCTTATATTTATTTTTAATTTCATAAAAAAATATTATTTCCTAAATTCAAATTCCCACAAAATGCAAAATTAATCACTTTTCTCCTTTTTCAAAAATATGTAAAATTTAGGGTGTTACACGAGCTGAATCTGATGTGCTCTGGACTGTACCGAGAAAAAGGCCATGTACAGTAGAGGAATGGATTCATCGATGCCACCTTATCATCTCCAACCGGTATAGCTCGTAGACCACCTCGGTGCTGTTGTTTGAACCCTAGTTGGTGCAAGAAGAATGCTACTGAGGTGGTTAAATTATAATGTGTTGATACACATTGATGGTAATATTGACCTGTACGCAAATAGGTCTTTGTTATCGTATATAGAATTTTAGTGTAAGGTCTTTGTTATCGTATATGTAACTTATTTCTAATTTTTTGTAATTTTTTTATGTATTTCATTACCATCTAAATAAATATATCATTTTTGTTAAAACTTTTCCACTGTAGTATCTAAATAAATATATCCTTTACATATATGCACCTTCACTGTCGGTTCTATTTAGAAACCGACAGTGATAGCCACCTTCACTGTTGGTTCTATTTAGAAACCGGCAGTGATTACCACCTTCACTGTCGGTTCTATTTAAAAACCGGCAGTGATGTCCATGCCCCCTATATAAAACAAACTGCCGGCCACATACATTGATCCCACCCACCCACGAACTCTCTCAGTCTTATTTCTCATGTTTCACTCTCACTTCTCAAGACATCCACTCTCTCTCTACGTGATTTGGTCATGGCTCCTGCATTTTTCCAATGGTACTGATATGTTGTCTTCTCCAATATTGTATCTATATTCATTTGATCTATATTTATATTCATGTTTCTTTGCATTCTACATTTATATATATTCTTATTCCTTGCATTTGATCTATATTTAATTATGTTGCCACATTTTGCTTGGAAGAATTTTTTTGTGCATATATTTTATGTTCATATTTTTTTTGTATTTTATCGATCAGGTGGTATGAACAACAGACCTCCCCCACCATAAGAACCAGGTTTCCACCCTGGCGATGAGCCATTCGCTCCTAATGTGGCCATTCCACGGTTCCCTATTCCAGCTATTGTATGAAATATTTTCCAACATCTTTTATTTTTTATGCTAACAAATAAGTGTAATTAGTTTAATATCATTGTTGCATGCATATATGTCGCAGACTATATCCCAGTAGATTGGCTACGAACAGCACTTAGCTGGTTCTTTATCTCGGACATCGTTGAGAACACAGCATCTAATGTAAGTGGTCGGCTATGGACGTGTGAACTTAGTTTTTTCATCCCTATGAGGGGTTCAAATCATCGGAACCATATCCACGGGATGGGAATACAGAGCCCGAACGTGATAAGCGCCCAATTAAGTGTCGTGCGCATCTGTTTAGAGGCACTTAAACGTATTTGCTATGATGTGTCTGATTTCTCGCACTTCAAGGCACATGCTTTGAATGCTGGTGATATCCCCGTCCCGCAAGCAAGCGAATGATTTACAAGCTACAACCATGCGGATATGATAAAATGATCACTTATACTTGAGTCGTGGTTATTTGTTGTTTATTATTGTAATAACATTCTCTAATTCTTTTTCTTTTTCTTCGCATGTAGATTGCACTACAGGACCTTACCTATGCTGCATGTGGCTTGTGGACCATTCTAGACCAAGCTACGGAGCAACTTGGGTACGATTGGGACTTCTACAATGGAAATCTCGGCCAGCTCACTATAGAAGAATGCCAGTACTGTATAAGGATTACTAACAGGGGCAGTGGTCGTTCAGTAGGTTATATCTATGGCCGACCATTCTTTCGGTATTGTGAGTCACGAGAGAGTGCACTCATACGGGCATTGGACTTCATCGATACAAGCGGATACATAATCAGTGACATCAATTACCATATATGGCTATAGAGGTATGTTAGTGTGCGTGGCCCGATCAATCCCGACAGTGATTCCAATAGTAATTAATGTTTATTTAGCTAGATTTTCAAGGTCATAGTTTAATTAGGTTCTAATTTTAATATGTACGGCTGTGTATTTAATTATTGTCATGCATGTAATTCGTGTAACATTTGTTGGGCAATTAGAATTATACATTCTAGTGTCGTATTGGTCTCAAAATTGTTCTTAGGCTTGCACATGCCATATGTGAAGGAAACACCAAGTTTGGGATTTTTCGGAGATGGTTTGCTACTTTCTGAGGTTTAATTGAATTTTCGCGCGACGAGACCGTTTAATTATAGGTTGAACTGAGTCTACCCATGAAAAGATCCGGAATGGTGCCAAATTTTTACACATGCTCTAATATGCCCTAGGGATAAGAAATTTGTGGAGGTGGATGAAAAAATCTATTGAGTCCAAGATAAAATTCACCCTCATTTGTCTCACTTGGCACAGAGAAAAATATAATAAATAAAAAATGATTAGAAAAACCTAAGATCCTGTGTGGGGTCTTAATTTGGGTTTACATGCTTACCAAAAAAATTTCAAGCCATTTTGACATAGGCGGAGTATACATGCTTCATAGAGGTACATGTGTCATTTCATTGAACTATGACTATACACATAGGTTATCAAGGTTTCTGTGGTTTATAGGCATTCCGGTGTCGTATTGGTCTCAAACTTTTTCTTAGGATTGCATGTGCCACGTGTGAATAAAACACCAAGTTTGGAATTTTTCGGAGATGGTTTACTACTTTTTGAGGTTTAATTGAATTTATACGCGACGAGACAATTTAATTATAGGTTGAACTGAGTCTATTCACGAAAAGATCCAGAATAGTGCTAAACTTTTACACAGGCTCTAATGTGCCTTAGGGATAAGAATTTTGTGGAGGTGGATGAAAAAAAATCTATTGGGTCCAAGATGAAATTCACCCTCTTTTGTCTCATTCAGCACACAGAAAAATATAATTAATAAAAAATGATTAGAAAAACTTAAGATCCTGTGTGGGGTCTTAATTTAGGGGTACAAGCTTGCCAAAAAAATTTTAAGCCATTTCGACATAGGAATACATATGCTTCTATTTATTCAGTATATAAAAGAATTTTTTAATATATATAAACATCACTGTCGGTTTTAAAAAAACTAGCAGTGATGAGAAGAAACCGACAGTGATGCTTGTTATCACTGTCGGTTTATTTTGAAAACCGGTAGTGATATATAAAAAATTTAAAAAAAATTGTGCCAACCCTCAGGATTGAGCTCGGGTCTCGGGCTACAGAGTTCAGACACTTAACCAAAAAAAAATTCAAGCCATTTCAACATAGGAATACATATGCTTAATAAATTATAAAATTAAACCAAAAAAATTGGGCCGTCTAGGATTTGAACACGGGTATCGAGGGCTGAGTTGGGGTCTTAACCGTTGAGCCAGTAGGAGGTATTCGAAAAGTGTAGAAAAGATAAGTTACTTATGCTGTAACAGCTACACGGCAATCACTGCCGGTTTAAAGAATGGTCCGACAGTGATGTACCTCCATCACTGTCGGTTTCTACTTACAACCGACAATGATGTACCCTCATCACTGTCGGTTTCTAATTAGAACCGGTAGTGATGAGGTCTGTTATAAAAGCCCGCCACGGGTCGAAAAATTTCAACCCCGCGCCAACCGTTCCCAGCCCCGTGCTCCTCTTCTTTGACGCCAACGCCCGTGCATCGCCCCAAGCCGGAGCACCCGTCCACCGCCCCCCGCGCCGCCGTTCCCAGCCCCGCGCTCCTCTTCTTCGACGTCGACGCCCATGCACCACCCCACGCCGGAGCAACCGTCCACCACCCCCGGCGCAGCCATTCCTAGCCCTGCGCTCCTCTTTTCGACGTCGACGCCCATGCACCGCCCCACGCCGTCCACCGCCAGACGCCAGAGCACCGCCGAGGCCTTCAGGAGCGCACACGGACAGCTGCTTTTCCACCCCCACGATGAGTGCGTGGCTGACTGCTCGCTAAGTGTTCGATGAAATGCCCCACGGTTGTTGTCTTCCCAATAGCAGTCGATTCCTATTCGATTGAGTTACATGCTGTTACTCCTTGGTTTAGCTATAGGTAGGGTGTCAATTGATGGATTCTTGTCAAATGTGTACAGTTATAATCGCTATAGGTAGAGTGTTAATTGATTTTGATGGAATGTATAACATGCTTAAAAAAGGCATCTATAGATGTTTGTTCCAGAAAAAAGTTTCAAACAACTTTTAAAATTGGCTCGGCAGCAGCAGCAAGTATGATTACTAAACCATATTGATCTCCAAATAATAGACAGTCCAATTATTGAGGTTATTTTTTTATCATGTCAACGATAAAGAACATTAAATAGATTTAGTTTGGCCATATAACTTGAATAATAACTCTTGTTCAGTGAGTTACCATTACCACTTACCACATGCCTAATTTACTTAAATGTATAGGCAACCATGGCATGGTATGTAGTGCATGTTGGTCATATGCCTGGGATTTATCGAACCTGAGAAGATTGCTATGCTCAAGTCAATCGCTATCCTGGTAATTTGCACAAAAAATACAACACAGAAGCTGAAGCTTTGAGGGCCTACTATAGTCATCCTGCCTACCTTGCAAACCATGGGCAATCGGCCTACTATGGTCCAATGAATGTAAACCATGGCCATCCGCTGGCACTAGAGATCAAAGAGAAGCCACCCGCCGGAGATGTGAAGATTAGGAGAATTGCTCCTTGGTCTTGGAAAGATGTCATGCTTTTATTTATGGCTATGGTCATCGCTTTTCTTATTTGGAAGTTGATGTAGGCTTAGTCTCGTAGAACAGTAGGTGGACTTTATTGTATGTGGTCAATCAAACAATGAATTTATTCTAGGCGAACATATGCTATTATTTGACTTTGTTGTATGTGGACTTATTATTAGACTTTGCATTAAACATATTATATATATATGAACATATGCTATTAGTAGTTGTCCGTGGCCAAAATTAACCATGATCGTGTCATAGCCATGACTCATCATCGCCTGTTACCCCGTCACTGAAGAACTGATCGGCAATAAGAAGCGGCTGATATCGCTGGGATGGGAGAGCCGCATGATCCGACAAAAGGTGACGGTGTCAATCAGGTCGGTGGGAACGAGCAGCCATGGACCCCGTCCGGCCTGCTCGATCTGGGTCAAAATAACCAAGATGGCCAGGTAACTTTGGTATCATGTCACTATATAGCCACACACGCTAATCAATTGAGAGGGTCATAGCTTACTTGGTGTCTCTAGCAGGAGCCTCCGCTGGCCGAGGAGCCAGAGTGTTCGGGTAGCAGGAAGGCCAGATCCAAGCGAGGCGTGTCAAAGATTCCTGTTGGTAGGAATGCACACTGGCACATTACTGAGTTCGATGAATTCGGGGATCCACTCTCACCGCCTATAGCTTTGACCAAATACAAGACTATCCTCGGGTTACTTGTTAGGGACTTTATCCCGATTAAATATAGGAAGTGGATTGAGAAAGATGATGACCGGTGGAGGGTTTCCGAAAGCGAGAAGGATTATATATGGGATGTCAAGATCCCAGAGTATTGCACTTTCCTAGCCGAGTATGACAGGGAGTTAGTCAAGAAAAAAGCAAAAGAAATCATAGGGACATGCTTCATGAATTTCAAGGGGACATTGTACAAGAATTTTGTCCTCCAAAATAAAGAGCCAGATTTTGATGGTGGACAGTTTAACAAGTAGAAGGACTTCTGGCATTTTTTCAAGGAATACAAGTTATCCGAGGAGTACTTAGAACTGAGTAGGAAGAATAAGGAGAATTCACAGAAAGCAACGAATCCTTATCATCTCGGCTCTCGTGGCTACGCCAAAAAGATACCAGAATTTGAAGCAGAACTTCAAAAGATGGATCGCCTTGCTGAGGAAGGCGTTCAGGTTGAGACCGCCGATTGGGAGCCTAGATCGGTATTATACTGTATGGAGAGAAATATATGGCACGCCGAGGATGGGAGCTTTAGCTCCTCAAATCAACCTATGAGCGAACTCAATCAGAGGATCTCCTAGGTAACTGAGAAGGTGAGGCAAGGGACTCGCACTTCTAATAGGGAGAAAGACGTGCTCACCCAAGCACTCGGAACCAAGGAGCACCCTGGTCGCACTAGAGGAACCGGTGTTGTTCCTTGGAAACTAGCATTCCCCCAAGAATCTAACACTTACCGGAGCCGCTCGAGGGGTAGAGCGGAACATGAGGCAGAGTATTTGAGGAGACTAAAAGAGATGGAAGACAGAATGGAAGCATGGATTGAGGCGACTGTTGAAGCACGAGTCAAGCAAATTTTATTGTCCAAGGGGTCAGTAGTACCACAAAACCTTACTCATAGTGCCTTTAGCCCACAATTTAGGGGTCGCAGCAGCTGCGGATCGACCCCGCTCAACGAAGAAGAGGAGAATGTGCCTCATCCGGTGGACGATATCACTGAACCCGTCAATGTCAGGTTGTACATCCGTTAGGAATGAACAAAGGACAAGGTGGCGCTCGGCTAGGCCTGGCCTACGGGAGACGGGACAATTAATGGTCGCCCAATTCCACAGGGGTACGCTTGCGTCACCATTGATAGAATACTTGATAAGAAGTATAACAAGATATCCATTGAGTACCCCGTAGCGGAAGACAGGCCAAAACTTTGTCAAAAGAAGGGCTCTCAAGTGGCCTAGCATAAGCGTTTCATTAAGCTTGACCATCAATTGTCCTCTGATGATGAGGATGACTGTGAGTCTTTGCCCACCCGCGATGATCACTCACCGTCTCTCAATAGAGATCACTCCCCTTCTCATCCGGAGCCATCACCCCCGAGAAGACAGAGGTCTCCTTCTATTCCTCCTCGTCCGACTCCATCTTCATCAGCCTCGAGAAAAGCGAATCCTCCTCCTCTTGCATCTTCATCAGCGCTGGGAAAACAGAATTCTCGTCATCCTCCTCCTCCTCCACCTTAGCCCAAAACAAGATCAAGGACATCCTCGCAGTCGTAGAAAAAGTCCTTAGATTCGGTCGCTAATGCTCCCAAAGTGGACCAACAAAAAAGAAAAAGGCCATTCAGTGGCAGCGTTACCACCTTGATGAAAGAAAAATTTACAGCACACATCTAGAAGGAAGATTGTGTTAGTTTCTTCAATCTATGTGCCTCACTGCCTCTGTTTTTGTTGAAGTCCGAATTCGAAAGGTAAACACAGAATAAATACGCTACAACAAGAGACGAAGAAATACACAATAAAGATTTAAGGAACATTATGAATTTAGTCGAAGACAACCCTGATTTAACCATGGAAGAGGCCGCGAACATCTATTAAGATGTACAAGAGACGGGAACACCGGCAATGAGGTATGAAAGGGGTAATCTTTTGGTTCCCGATCATGAGTATAAAAATCTGACAACATATATGCGTCAGTTACATGAATATTACATGGCTCAAGCAACAGAGACGGATGACTTTGGTTTTGAGTTTATTATCCGTTCGCCACATGTTTTCCAATATCCTAAAGAAGAGAAGTTCGATGTCGAGTAGGAGTGCTTGTTCCAGCTATACCAGAAACGCTCTCTCGATGTTCAAATGTTGACATTGTGGACTATGTAAGTACCCTACACGCACGATATTATAATTAACTACTCTCTCAAGACATAAATTGTTAACTTTTGAGCATTTCCCATGATTTTATGTAGGTGTATAGCAAAATTTTGCATTCTAAAAAGCAAATGGGATTACATAGGCTTCTTGGACCCCATGCGAGTCAATGGGAGGACATGTCTAGGCCTCTATGGATGTGACGTGGAAGACCTGAAACAGAGATTGATTGTTGTTTTCGATGAATTCACGATGAAGAAGAAAACCCACATACTTCTAGCCTAAAACTGCGAGTATGTGTTCTCGGCTTTTAATTTTATGCTTCTTTTTTCGTTTAGATTATTCGATAATTAGAATTCTGTGATTGCAGCAACTATTTCATCTTCATTTGTGTTACTCTTGCTAAAAATCTGCTCGAGGTGTGGGACTCGAAGAAAAAACCATTTCATCATCTCGATGCACTGGTGGCAGTGCTGAATTAGTAAGAGATCCTAATAACTATTATTTTCTAATCACACATACCGATTTCTAATGTTTCTCCTTTTAATGTTGCTCAGTGTCCGAAGAAGACATATCGGTGGGACGCCGGTCCCATTCAAGGTTATCGAAATGGAGGGGAAGTACCTATCACAGCCGGCGGGAAACAATGAATGCGGGTTTTATTTAATGTGGGCAATGCTTCACTATATTGGCGGAAATCGGAAGAAGCCGATAAGTTGGTGTGTATAATCCCCATTTCATTTATGTCTATTAATAATTCAACAAAATGATTTACTGTTCCTCTTTGGATATCATCTTTTTTGAATGACAGTGCAAGAAATATAAGCACGAAAGGCTGCTAGACATGGAGATCATCGCACTACAATCGGAGCAGGTAAAATTCATCTTAGCCGAGGTATTGTAAAAAGATGAAGTATTTTCCATTGCATAATCCATGAAGTACAAGAACCAGTATGGCCCAGAGCGGCTCGCCAGATTATTGTAAGAAGTTCAAGAAGCATGTGTGAAGTCCAAGAATATTTCTTTTTTATTTTGAGGGATCAATACGTGGATAAGAACATTTGAATTGTAATCATAACATTTGTAATGTTTAATATTGATAGACCTATCGTCTACGTAGCGTATGTAAAGCGAAATCTGATTCCACGAAAAAATATAAATTAAAATAAATTATAAAACGATAAAATACGAATGGGCCATCACCGCCGGTTAGCAACAAACCGACAGTGTTGTCGTAACCATCACTGCCAGTTAGAAGCAAACCGACAGTGTTGGCTTAAATCATGAACCGACATTGATAGTTACAAAAACACTACCGGTTTGATCCATGAACCGACACTGATATTTACTACAACACTGCCGGTTTGATCCATGAACCGGCAGTGTAGGCTTGCTCAACACTGCTGGCTTAAGCCAGAAACCGACACTCTTAAAACAACCGTCACTGTCGGTTGGCACTACAAACCGGTAGTGTTGTTCAACTGGACACTGCCGGACGGAGCCAGGAATCGACACTGTTTCCTATAGATCAGTGTCGGTTTTTAAGGACCGGCAGTGATGTTAACCCCCCATCACTACCGGTATGCCACTGTCGGTTCAAAATTCGACAGTGAAGTGGGTTTTTGAACCGGTAGTGATGTCTAGATGTGGGGTAGTGATATACAAAGGGGATGAGATATTGCAAAGAGGGGAACAAGAAAATTAGCTGCTCGGCCACCTCGACGTCGGAGAGGGGAACAGGCCCCTGCGGGCTGCATCGGCTACGGCGACACGCTGGAGGTGAAGCCCAAGGACGCTGCGGCCCTGGCGGCGGAGTTCATCTCGCCAGGCCGCCACCGCGAGCGAGCAAGCCGCGGGCACGACAGTCCTGGTGGCCACGGCAACTCCGGTGGCGGCGGCCAGCAGAAAGCCCTAGGACCGGCTAAACACCATACTCCAGCAAAGATCGAGTAGTACATCCGTACCTCATCCGTAGCGGTGCCGACTCTTTTCCTCTTGACCGCGGCGCGCGAAGGAGACGAATCGCGGCACGGTCGTGGCGTGGTCGTCGCGGGCTTCTCGGATCAAGCCGACGTCGTGGTTGTGGCTGTGTGTTGTTGTCTTTCTGGGAAGCCGCCTGGTGCATCGATTGATTTATGTTGCCTCCTTTGGGGTATCAAAACACTCCTTGGGAGGGCAGGCGATGTATGTTGCCTTTCTTGGCCGGGAGAAATCATCGTTGCCGGCATCCTCGCGCGTGGGAGAGGGAAGGCGATGTATGTTGCGATTGATTTATGTTGCCTTCTTTGCCGCCGGCATCGTCGCACGTGGGAGAGGGCATGCGATTTATGTTTCCTTTTTGGCTAGGAGAAATCATCATACGACGGTGGCGGTTACCATTTTGACCGGGCAAAACCATCTTGTGGGCGCCTGGTTTCGCACGCTGGGAAGTTTTCCTATCGGTAATTTTTAGTTGTATTGTAGAGACAAGTAAGTAGTATTAATAGCTTCTTATGTAAATTTAGTCAAACTTTTAAATAGGTGTGTTATGAAAATATATCCAATTGCAAATGTAGCTAGTCATACTTGTTTAGTATGACAAGCATTAATACAGTTTCGTCTAGATATAGTCAAACTTAAGATAGTTTGATTAAGAACGATTCTCTAAAACTTGGTTAAAAAAAAGAACTATTCTACAACTAATTCAGGGACTACGGATGCATGCACCCGCCTCGGTGCTGGATCCGCCATTGGATGCACCCGCCCTACAAAGCAAGCATGCATGCAAGACGATCTGACGATTCATCCCAATGCATCGATTCGGACATGAAATTATTCCTTAATTTGGTGCATGTATGCTTTAATTTCCTTGTTCTAGCTGTCATTATATATCGGAATAATAGCATCTTGAATAGATTCCCTTTCTTTTTCTTTCTTGTACAACATGTGTACTGTGTAACAATTATGCAAAGGATATACAAAGGATATACTGTCACTGAAGAGTTTTATGCTTGTTATATATCTGAATCAAATTAGCTTGCATATTCTTCACAAAAAAAAAGAATAATAGCTCGCATATGCCGGCAGAGAGGATGGATCGATAATACAGCATTTGTTCTGCAGCAGTATGGATCTCTCAACACCTTGCACCTTGCTCTGAACTTAATTTAGCGTCGCATCTTAGCCAAAATAATTCAGGCCCAATTGCCAACTAGATCATGCAAGTCGTTGGTTCCCTAGGTCAGTAGGAATCTTTTTAGGAGCTCAGGTGGTTTAGTGGACTAAGTAATAGTAAGATTTGATCATCCGGTACTAGACCTAATCTTCGTTATACACGGGCTGGATACTTGGCTAGCTATTCCGACGTGGACCTCCGTGGAGCATCCAAGCATGGCCATGGTCACGCACTCGCGGCCGGCGGCGTCAGGCGGCGCCGAGAACACGATCTCACGGAAGAATACGTCCCTCATGTCTTCTAGCTTGATGGCTCTGCCTGCGGCATCCGAGTCCCCGTAGCCGTTGGTGGGATGGAGGACCCACCGGCCGTGGACCCTAGACACACGTTCCGATGAGGATGCCGCCGCGACGTGTTCGCCTGCTGGCGGGAGCTCAACGCGGGGGGCACGGGCACCGACGAATGGATTCAGCAGCGTCACGGACGCCGCCTCGTCCATGAGCGCCAGCCACACACACGAGGAGCCGCACGCCACCTTGCCGCGCACGTCGGGCAGCGTCTTGGACAAGACCTTCTTCTCCGGGACGCAGTAGAAGCCGACGCGGTCCGAGTCGGGGTCGAACGGGAGCAGCAGGAGCGGCCCGAAGGTCGCGAACGGGACGGCGGCGCGCCATGGGGAGCAAGCGGATCGGAAGGACGCCGCGTCGTGGCCTGACGCGAGACGCTGCCCGATGGACTCGAGGAGATCCTCTGGCAGGCCAGATCTCTAGTCAAGAAGAGGTACGGACCTTCTCTTGGGATTAGGACGCTGAGCCATGGAAGACAGATGACATCAACTATGGTTCACGCAAGAAACAGCAAGCGAGGGCAATGGAACACGTGAGCATGAAACCAAATGAAAGGAGGAAAAAACTGTCCCTTTTGCAAATACAAAGAGGGAAAGTAATTAAATGTAGGCAGATTTGACAAAGTTCTCAGAAATGTAAAGAGGTTCCTTTTGTCTTAATTCTCTTTCCTTCTATGTTAATTCTCTTTTCTTTTGCTTGTTGCCATGTATGCTGGTGCATGTAAACATGTAATGTGTATATGGATAGCACAATAATTTTCTACTTCCTATTTTGCCGTGATTCCTCTATCACATGACAGGCAATATTCAATCAAGGAGAATGGCACAATCAATCAGTAATTAAGATGTCGTGGAATAGACAGACGAACCTAAAACAAATGTCGCACCAAAAAATATCCACACTTTATTTATTTTTAGTTGTAGGAGATATTGGACGACGCGTGAGATCATGGCTGCCACGCACGCTCCGATGGTGCTATGCTGTTGCCCGTTGATGTGCTTTCGTGGACGTGGACTCAAGACGTCATGTTTGGGCGGTGAAACGAAGATGCGTGAAGGCGACGCACGTAGGAGCGGCGCCGCACGGAAACATCGAATCCATGTTCACACACGGGGGACGGACGGCCTGATGTAGCACCTGGGCGAGCTGCACTCCACGTGTCCGAACGAAAGCGATGCTAAGCCGAAGAGCTCTGGATGGAGGCAGATCCCATACGGTATTAGGATTTACAATACAAATAGCAGCAGCGGCTGCGTATTGCTTGGATCAAATATTCTAGTACTGGATAATAAGAAGATAAGATCTCGACATCCAGAGAGGAAGTACTCCTAGAACTTTTGGTTTCAGCTTCAACAATAAGTCATGGGCAGTGGCGACTGACGAGGGGATTAGATTGCTGCTCCCTCCGTCCTAAATTATAAGTCATTTTAATGATCTTAGAGGGTCAAAACATCTCAAGTTTAACTAAACTTGTATGATATAAGATAATAATATTTATGATACCAACTAAGTATCATTAGATTCTTCATTAATTATATTTTTATAGTATACTTATTTAATGCCATAAATCTTTGTAATTCTCTTTATAATTTTGGTCAAACTTGAGATGTTTTGACTCTACAAGATTGTTGGAATGACTTGTAATTTGAAATTGAGGGAATACTTTTCTCCTACCCTTCCTCTCTTCACTTTCTCCTACCCCACCCACCCAGGAAGTCTCTGCACCTAGGCGTGGAGGAAAAATCAACCAACAATGACCATTTGTATGAGAAAGTATATACGTACCCCCCTTTTTTTAATTATATGTGCGATAATATGCATGGCCCTAACATCTTCAGTGGGCTTGCCACCGTACCCAGAAATTCCATGCACCAGTCAAACAAAAAAGGTGCATATGCCCTTTAATTTGCTTCTTTTGGAGTTGCTCAAATTTCAAAGCGTGGATTGAACTCAATCTAGACTAATTCTAGTGCCTTCTTTCCAGTCTCTTCTCAGATGTTCAGTTGTGTAGTATATTGATATTTATTTGTAACTTTTATTGTATGCTTATTCACTTAATAACCTACATAAAGCATGTCCAATTTTTCGCCAGTATTTACCGGATACTCTGGCTATAAACAAAATTGCTGCCGTGTACTAGTGCGTCCGTGTTTGAATGCTTCTAAACTGCGCCAGGTTGGTGGCTTCCCTCAAAAAAAAATGCAAGCCTCATCTGAGACGGTATTTTATTTGAGCTGTTTTTAGAAATAATACGGTCTTAGATGGCTCCCAATATCCGTAGAGATAAGATAAGAAATCCAGTAATAAAAGCATTCTTGTAAGTGATCCGTGGTTGATGGTAAGCAACAGGAGCCAAACCAGTGACGACGACTCGCATGCTTAGACCTTAGCTTCGGCACGCACTTCCATGCCTCTCTTTTTTCCAAAAACGTGCGTAGCACGTGTTTCGTTAAGAAGAAGTTAGAAGTTTTACACTTCTAACATCACATCATGGCGAGGTGCCATGAGCGATGGGATTGACTACGAACACAAGGCACCGCTAGGCGGTGGAACGCACACTGTTGTAACTAACTAAGAAACTAAATGTGCGACTGAAGAGCTTGCTACATTGAGCGAACTCTTGCTCAAGACGCCTGCGTCGCCGCCCGCCTCCCGTGAGCACCAGCCACGGGGAAGAGCTCCCGCATTGCTGCGCGCTTAGATGACAACAACGGCTCTTGGAACGTCTCGTGGAACCGAGTGGCGATGGTCGCGTCAGGCGACGCCGGCGCTGACCATGGGGCGCTCGCCGATGGCTGCCATTTGCTGAGCATGACCCACTTGGCATGCTTCTCCGGGTTCGGGTCGCGATAGACGGACTTAGCAGCAAGTCTATCACTGCGGCGCGGCACCAGGTTCTCGACCCGCACGCGCGAGACTCGAAGGCGCAGCAGTGACTGGATCAGCGGCTTCTCGAGCAACAGGTTTAGACCGACGATGAAGTCCTCGACAAAGGTGGGTTGGACTGAAGGCGAGGCTGCAATAGAAGTAGGAGGGGGTCCGTCCCGTGTACCAGCATTGATGGGCCGTCGTTGGTGGGCTGAGCGGGCTGCCCTTCGTGCTCGTCGTTGGAGGCCCCGACGGAGAGCTGCCGATGCTGCGCTTGCTCGTCAGCTACCAGCCCCGAAGTCCAGGATGCCCGCAGAGGGCTACTTTGCAGCACCATGTCCTGCTCCAAGACCGGAAGCGGGTGTTCCGAGGCCACGAACTTTGGCTGGGCTCGAACAGTGGCATCCAAGTCAGAGTCACAAAGCATCGGATCCATCCATGGGAGTGGTGGTTGAGGCCGTGACAAAATTTGAATTTCAAACTCTTGGGAGGCCTCGGGCCACGGGTAGGGGGAAGAGGACACCGGATGTGACGAGGGTCGGTGATGTTGCACACCCTTCAGCAGTAGATACTGCTTGCATGGCCCAGACGACGAAGGACCGATACCCAGTTGGGCCGGGCACAGAATTTGTCCGACAATGACAGGGTGGCGCTTGCTGGAAAGTTGGGTTCCACCCAGGCTCAAGCGGTGGCTCCAGCGCGCCATCGACGTCCTGGCCGTCGCCGCCATTATTGTCATCTTCGCCATGGCAACCAAGACGGAGTCGGCACGGGTGTGAACCAGTGCGACCATGGTTACCTCCAACAGCACGACGCCGAAGACCGTGCCTTGGAGGCTCCTGCACCCGGTCCGAGCCTCCGAGGAAAGCCGTCGGGGTGGACGACCATGCTTGCAGTTCCTCACCCGGTGCTCCGTGCTGAGGCAAAAAAGGCTGCGGGATGGGAAGGTGCACCGTGTGGCGATGTGGTCCCCAGCTAGACAGTTGAAGCAGAGACCGACGAGCGAAGACGGCACTGGGCGCTGGCGAGGAGGGTGTGGTGGGGCATTGTGGCACCCGCGCCGATGGCTTTGAACAAGCGTGAAGCCATCGGCGTTGAAAGGCGCGATCGCTCGAGGAACATGGCGTCGAGGAAGCGCATCAGGAGGATGCATGCGTGGCGGTGGCGGAGGTCACCTGGCGTTCATCATGAACCTAGGGTCTGGCTCATGACAGTGACGATGGTGGCCGCCAGGCGCCGACGCCCTACGCCGCTGGGCGAGGTGCTGGTGCATGGGCACACAGACGACCGGTTGTGGGCCGAGCCGCTAGTGTGCGGGCACCCTAGCGGTCGGGTGTGGGGGCGCTGCTGGAGGACCATCGACGTCCCTGGTCCTGGCTCGACGACGATGGCGCCGCCTCTTCTTGGTGATGAAGACCGGACGTAAGGCAGAGCTCTCCCCCTCACACGGCGCTGCAGGCACGGGCGAGGCCGTCACCTCGATGGCCCGAAAAGCTGTTTCCAGGTACAGCGACTGGGCAGAGGACGCGCAGTCGAAATCGGAGTCGCCAGAGTCTTCCATCCATCACAGAGCCTTGGATCTGCCCGCAGACTGCTTGGCTGGGAAGAAGGGTGTGGTGAGAGGAGACAGGGAGGAGCTCCTACCCATGGAGACCGCACGCATCCAGGGGCGCCCATCTTGACTCTGGCGTCCGCGCAGAGGGAGGTGCCCGCAACCGTGGAATCCAGCATCTGCGGCGCCGGCGACGGGGAGGGAGTCCGCGCAGCCATCGTTGGAGCCGCTACGCCGTCATCGTCTTCGTCCTCGTCTTCCAAGACATCCTCGACGACGACCAGCGACTCGTCCTTCATCGTCTGGTGGTGGGGCCAGAATGAAGATGGCGCCTGCGTCGGCGTCGTCATCGGCGATGCCAGGGAGGGAGCCCGCGAAGATCCAACGCCAGCTCCCGTGGGGGTTGGCCCGGCGGCCATGCTGGCAGAGCCCATTCTCGGCGGCGGCAGCGGAGGTGGCATGGAGGGCCACCCCCGCGCCGTATCCGGCGGTGGCGGAGGCCATGGCGGCAGCCCCCGGAGACGGCGGTGGCGTGGTGGGCTCCGTCGGCGGCGGAGGTGGCGGAGAAGGCTGCGACGGAACCGGCGGGGCTGGTGGCGGATGCCGAGGCAGCGAGGTCCGTCGACGGCGGCGGCACAGACGGGCGACCCACTCCAGATCCCGCGGGGGCCTTGGGACTGGGGGGGAGCGGGCAGCGGCGGGGGAGCCGTCAGGTCGGGGCTAGGTTGGGGAGCCGTGGGGCCGTCCTGTATGACGCAGCTGCAATCTTACAAACATCAAGTGATACTTCCATGCCTCTCCATACACGCGTCACCAAAAAGGCTCTCTAGAGAATGCTGATTGCAGCATCTGTTTTCCATTACCGAAAGCAAGAGAAGGGGCTACCAAACAAAACGGATCGAGTTGCCGCCCCGAACACATTTTCTTTCCTTATCATCAGGACTAAGTAGCCTGCATGCTTGACCTTTCATACTTTTTATAGAAAAGGAAGACAAGTTTGTCATGTGTAATGTGGAAATTAATTGTAGTGGAGTGGGTAGACACTCTACTTTATACTCTCTCCATTCTAAATCATAAATTATTTTTTTATAAATATACTTAGCTTTTGTTATGTATTTAGAAATTACCTATATTTAGGTTCAAAGATATATATGTAGAAAAGAAAAGCAAATACGAACTTATAATTTGGAATAGATGTAAAAAAGGAAACAAAACTACAATAGAGTGTGATGGCCACAGTATATATAATATATTATATTAATTTTCCTCTGAAGTCACATATATAAAACTATACTCCCTTCGTCCACAAAAGAATGTAATTATGGGATCCGTGCCGATCAAGTTTGCTCAAGTTTGACCAAGTTTATAGTAAATATTATTCGCATTTATGTCTCCAACTAAATTTATTTTTCAAATATATTCTATAACTAATCTAATGATACTAATTTTATATCATTAATGTTAATACTTTTTTATATAATTTTGGTCAAAGTATAAACTGTTTGACTTTTTGAAAAGCGAGATTTGTATTATTTCGTGGACGGGGGGAGTACTATAATTACAGCAAAATGTTTAGTATATGTGGCTTTTAAGGACTATTTGGTCTCGTTCGGCTTACACTATATTCGGCTTGTTCGGTTTATTTTTTCAGCCAGAACAATGTTTTTCTCTCGCAACAATTCAGGCAGAACCGTGTGATTCAGCGAGCCGAACAGGGCCATATACGTGAATATATGTATATTCAACGCACAAGGAGTTTCGAATCTGGTTCCTCCGATTCACGCTGCGTCTGCATATATACCTTACTCCGATTCACGCCGGAAAAATAGGCGGAGAAATATTTGTTCAGTTAAAAAATTGGAAGAAAGAAAAAAAGTGGCAAATATTCCCCGCCAACATTCCGGTGGTCGCCCTCCGCTGGGACGGATGGTGAGGTCAGCGAGATGGTCACTTGTCACGCAGAGCAGGGGAGGTCCGCCGCCCGCCCACCAGAGCAGAGCTAAGCAGGGGCCCACGTGCGATAGCCGTCTTCTCCGCTTGGCCGTCCAGGCCGGCCGGGTATAAATTTCCGGCTCCTCTCCCCCAACTTCTCCCCACCTCCATCCAACCAGGAGAGGCTCCTTGCTTCTCCAAGTAGCTAGCTTGCCACCATACCAAGCTAGGCCGAAGCAGAGACACCTGAAGCAGAGGATCTAACAGAGGAAAAGGAGGAGTAATGGCCAAGGTCCACCCCAACGCCATGTCTCCACCAGAGCCCGGAACACCCGGCGGCGCCACCACTGGCCCGGCCCGGGTGGCGGCCGAGGGAGACGAGCCGCCCACGGTGCTGACGGTGTGGCGCAAGTCGCTGCTCTTCAACTGCGACGGCTTCACCGTCTTCGACGCCCGCGGCGACCTCGCCTTCCGAGTCGACTGCTACGCCGGCTCCCGTAGGCGCCGCCGCCGCGCCGACGACGTCGTGCTCATGGACGCCCGGGGGAAGCCGCTCCTCACGGTCCGCCGCAAGACGCGCCTCGGCCTGGCCGAGTGCTGCTGGGTCATCTACGACGGCGACGCCGACGCTGACAAGAGCGCCACGCCGCTGCTCTCCGTCCGCCGCCACGCCGCCGGCCGCCGCCTCCTCGGCGCCACCAGCGCCGGCAAGACGCTGGCGCGCGTCGCCACACCGGGCGCCGAGGCGGCGGCGGCGGCGGCATACGTGGTGGAGGGCTCCTACGGGCGTCGCGCCTGCGCGGTGCGCGACGCCGCGCGCGGGGGCGCCGTCGTGGCCGAGGTGCAGAGGAAGGAGGCCGTCGGCGACGACGTGTTCCACCTCGTCGTGCCGGGGCCACGCCTCGGCGCGCCGCTGTCCATGGCGCTCGTCATCGCCCTTGACGACATGTGCCGTGGCAGCGGTGCCGGCGCCGGCGGCTGGTCGGCGCGGTATCAGATTTTTCAAATTAATCAAAAATACGTATGCTGTTCCGTAGGTATCAGATTTTTCAAATTAATCAAAAATAGAGGCGGGCGGTTTGGCATGCATATCATTAGCAGATCTAGTGACGGCCTAAAGATGAGGAAGATCAGTGGGACAAAGAAGAATAAGTATGGACGATGGTCGAGATTGGTGGATTGAAATTACTGTCAAATTTCCATGGAGAGTGGTATATATAGTCAAGTTAATACTGCATATTGATCGGTTGTTGTGTGTGCCGTAGTTGTGCACGAGGTTGGTGCACCTTTACCACCTATGTGGTTGTTTTTTTTTTTTTTGGCTTAGTTTCTACTCGATGAAAACTAGACTGTGCGCTCATTCTCTCTTTTTTTTCTTCTTTCTAATAGAGGGTCAAAACATTTGCCAACATTTGAAAAAAGAAAATGTATATCTAGCTAGTATATATAGGCCAGACAAATTTTGGTATTAATTTGTCTATCTTCATGAACGTGTATGCTGTGTCAGTTTTCCACTGACAGTACATTAGATATATGACATGATGCGCCATGCATGTAGGTGCACTAGCTAGAGTTTTAATTTGCATGCAACGGATAGATTAGATAATCTATACCTAATAATAAAGTAGCAAAATTTTCGGTCATTTTTTCATTCATCTATTTTTTTTTTCCACCTCTCCCTAACTACCGGTAGTCGAGAGTTTCTTCCGTCTATACTTATATAACCCTAAATAGTTATGATAGCTAGGAATCATAATTCAAATCCAAATCGATCTCTTCGATTTTGAGTAATTTGAATAGGAATCATAATTCGAGACTTTTTGTTTGAGAATCGGCTTTTATATTTTTCCAAACTGTACGTGATGGTTTCCATTTATGTTTTGCAACTGTTTTTTGCAGCTGTTTCCAAATTAGAGGAAATAATAGTATAGATATAAAATAGAAAAAAAAATAGGACCTCAATCTGGGAGATGCCTCGGTCACCAGACCATTGGGAACGTGGTGTCTTTGAGTCCAAATCCGACTCCACACCGATCGATCGATTCTTCGTTTTGATTTCTGATTTTTTTTTTCTGAGAGTTCTAGGATTTCTGATTTTGTTTTCGAGTCTGATATTACTAGGCATGGCCAAGTCGGTGCTGCGCCTACACGTTTCCTGCATGTTTGGCTGGGCAATAATGTAGATTAACAAAATCGCACGTTTCCGTCTATATGCATGTATATAATGTATATAGAAAATACTATCCACCCTATATTATCTATATAACTAACAAAAAAAATGCGATCAAAAGGGAAGAGGAGCCTACTGTTTTCCAAATTGAATGATTAAAGTGGTTTACACGCTTCAATAACTAGAACTCTTATGTTAAAAAACGCAGGGGTCCACCAACAACAAATTTTATTTCCAATTAAAACTATACACGAATAATTTGGTGGTGAATTTTTTTAGAAAAGAGTCTATGGCTAAAAGACTCATAATGCTACATTTATTATTTTTATGTTAATTTATTATGGGAAAAAAACCAAAACTACCTAAGTGGATAAACAAAACATAGACGAACAGGGGAAAAATAAAAACATGGATACTAGGTACCATTTTGTCGTCATCATTTTCTATAAATATTAGATGGTTTTTCTCTCCTGTTACAATGCTCGGACATGTTTGCTAGTTATATATATTTGACCAAACAAACTACTAGTAGTTTGGAGAGGAGGAAAATATGTCAAGTCAACGGGTAGGTAGCTAGCGCGCAAAACCTGTGATAAAAAGGTAATCAGGCCAGTGCGTAGTAGATTTAATTAACAGTTGGGTGTATACACCACTACTACTCTACTGATTAGTGAACGTTCACTGATTAATTAAAAATCTAGCGAATGATCCCACAATCTTGTAGCTTTCTTTTTTTGAAAAAATATATTTGCACAACTTTTAAATTTTTGGAATGTTACAGGTCATATACTCACGTACATAATGTTTTAAGGGACGTCATGACTTATTACCACAACTTCGAATCATAATTAACATTTCCAATATATTGTTTGACATTAGTTTATCTATATCTATATCTATACCTAATAATAAAGAAGCAAAATTTCAACCTTTTTTTCGTCCATCCATTATTTTTTGTTTCTCTCTCTAATCATCGGACAATAGAGAGTTTCTTCCGTCCGTATTTATATATGTAACATGTGGTCATACAACAAGTTAGAATAGTTCGCGTCTTAAACCGATATGGAGTCCGATTCTAAGATTATTGGGTGTTGTAAGATACGGACGAGTCAATCTATATGCCTGTAATATATATATATATATATATATATATATATATATATATATATATATATATAATATTCGTAAGGCAAAATTCCTGCCTTAATATTTTTTTGTTATCAAATCTTTTCCGGCTCCGTGTACCATGTTTGTGTCAAGTTCCGTTTTGTTTTTCGGTTGGCCGTCGTCGGCTCCATACCCGTGGCGTGAGTTTCTGCTTTCTGTTTTTTCTTCTTTGTTTTTTTTAGTTCTGTCCGTCCCCTTTTGTTCTTCTTTTTTCCCTTCTTTCTGTCCGTGCATTTTCGTTTTCTGTTTTTTATCCCATCCAAATATGTATCTTCATAATTACATCTAGAAAGGGTTGGCATGTGTAAAATCGAGAGAGATTTCCCGTCACAATTTTCTGGATAGAGACTAATTCTTGAAACGTCGGCAACTAACTTCTTACCTATTTTAATCAGATACTAGAATTACAGATCTGATAATGCTCTCCTTAGGGCATCTGGATAGACGGACACGGATTCCCCACTCCCATCAGCATCATCCGTGCCCCTTCCGCCCAATATGCGTGCTCCCCCGATGCTCCCCTCATGGCTTCTCTATCTAAAAAACAGGATGTCGATTCCCCATCTCGGTGGTGCTGCCCGTGCTCTCCTCCCTGGTTCTGCTCCTCTCCCTCCTACGCCTCGGTTCCGCGCCGTCGCCACCTCTCGCTCTCGCCATCCCTCCTTCCCCGCTACCAACGGAGGAGAAGCAGGATTAGCAGCAGGCTCCCGAGGTCGCACGCCCGCCACCTCCCCTTCTCCAACACACAGCGGTGGTTCCTCGCCGCAGGGAGCGCGACCACTCGTCTTGTCACTGGGAGCGGTGCCGCCGCTCTTCAGGGCCGCGCCCAGCTGCGCGCCCACCGGCATCCCCCGCGTGACTCCGTGGCATCGAGCTCCGAGCTGGCGTTGAGCAACGTGTCAACGAGCATCCATTCGTCCAAGCAGCGGCTTGAAAGCACATGTTACAAGTGTATGTTTCAAGTGTTTCAGAGGTACGTTGGAAGTGTTTCATATATGGATGTTGCAAAAACAAGATTGAGATGTTGCATATGTTGCAATGGCTATACATGTATGTTGCAAGCATCTATTCTAAATGTTTCATCTGTTTTGTCAGACGTATGTTTGCAAGTGTGTTTACCTGGACGTTGCATGTGTGTCACACATATGTTACATGTATTTTATCTGAATATTGCATATATTTTGCAATGGTTTTTTCAAACGTTTCAAGTGTTTTACAAGTGTTTTAGACTTATGTTGCAAGTGTCTCAACTGTTTCAAACTTATGTTGCAAATGTTTCATTTGGATGTTTCAAAAGTAGATCAGGTGTTGCATCTCCCTCCTTGCCTTTCTGATGCGTCGCCTAGGTGTCTCCTCCTCTTCTCGATGCTGGTGATGTTCGGGCGGCGTGGGGGGCGAGGGCGTGGGTGGGGCGAGTCGTTCGAGCGGCGCGGAATCCGAGTAGGCGGGGCGTGCGGCACGGAGCAGGCGTGGGGAGCTGTGTTTGGACGCGGGCCTAGGACCGGACGTCCGGGCGCTAGCCTGACCGTTACAGATTCTTTTGGTCCTCAATATTTAGTTGTACCAGCACATGGAGAGTATGAAAAGTAGAGTTTTATATATTTACCTCAATATTTTTGTTCTTTGCAACAAGAGAAAACAAATAAAATGGTTTTATTTTAGTTCAATATACGGTTAATAGGATATTTTCGTATCATTGCCAACATTAACTCATATTATGAATATCATAGTCATCATAAATAGCCTAAATTATATATTTTAATTTTATATAATATGTAAAACATAAATAAACACTTGCTATTTTTGTCGTTATTTTTCATTATATTTGATAGTTTTTTTTCTCCCGCTGCAACGCACGAGCATGTTTGCTAGTAGATAGATAATTTATCATAATATGTTTTATACGTACCCTTTAAAACTCAACTTTTATTCATATATATAATAATAACTATCGACGAACAAAAAACAGATTCTCAACTTAACTTTTGTAGCACGGCGGCTTTACACAATAAATTTACGAATAACTCATGCACACAAGTTTTTGTTGTTCAACTCTTTTAAAAAAATCATACACAACTTATATTCAGCACAGTTTGCCTACATAACTTCTTCTGAATAAATTTCTCAATCTAAAAAAAATTTGTTCATAGCATATTTAAAAAATGGGTAGGATAATATGAAAAAAAAGATGGAAAATAAAAAATAAAAGAGAAAAAAGAAAGTGAGAAAATAAAATGCAAAGGACAGAGAAAATTGCTTGGTGCTGTGACCGTGACCGTGCCAAGCAACGGACAAAGCACGCAGCATGTATATGCATGCATGGGTGGGTGATTCAGGTTTCGGTATTTCTAAAATTACGTGTTCAGCTCACTAAACTTAATGAGTTCTCATTCTAGTCCCGTTACACATGCAAATTGCACGTTATTCGGCTACCCAAAGTTGTCCCGAGTTCTCGTCTCGGTCTCTGACGGCCGCACACGTGTGCACTTCGTGCGAAAGACAGGCAGGTTTATGGAGTTGATTGGTGGGCCAATTTGTACATTTTACAAAAAAAAAACTGAGGCGGGACAAATTCCAGCCGTCTCTAGAAATTGTTGCTTTTAGAAACGGATAAGTAGAGACAGCTGGAACTACAAACTATCAGTAGTCGCCTCTAAATTAGCTTGCTGTAGTAGTGATCTCTATTCCAAACTGTTGTAAGTGCCGCATCTTGGCTAGCTACCCAAAACAACTAGGACCAATTTGCAACTAGCTAGATCATGCAAGTTGGGATACATACATGTTGAGACTTGATATTAGCAAACTTTAATTTGGTTGTGAACAGATGCACTTAATTGTTAAAGTGACTAACTGATCCCCATCCAATCAATTAATTATCATAAAATAGCATAAAAACTCATGATAAAGTGATTGATCCCCATCCAATCAATTAATTATCATAGAATAGCATAACAAAAATCATGGCGCATGTAAACGAAACAGTAAACAAAAACAACAGACAGATGTAGGTAGCAGCTAGGTTGTACACATACCCTGAGCTAGCAGGGGCATTTCTATGCCAAATTGCATCCTTATTGGCTTAGATTGCTCAAATATGTATTTCTAGTGCTGGATAAGATCGGCATGCGCATCCATATCCAGAAGGAAGTAGCGCTATAATTTGAGGGGTCCACCAGTTAATCATGGAGCATGCATAAAACACAAGCAAGGATCAGAGCAAGATAGAGGAAGTGTACAACATCCTTTCTCTTCTTACGTACCCTGATCTATGCATGCCCATGTCTTTCGTTGTTAGATATCCGCCAGTAAGAAATGAAAATGCAGAGAGCACCATCATCATATATATATATATATATATATATATATATATATATATATATATATATATATATATATATATATATATATATATATATATATATATATTCAGTAGCCGGCTACAAAATAAGTTATTCTGTAGCCACCTCCATTTACTATAATTTTATATACTAATTTACCATAATATAAATACATATTTACGATAGTTGGGTTACTATAACATATGGGGATATTTATCATAACGTTATATTAAACCACTTAGTAAGGAGTTACTATAATCTCGTAAAATAACATAGTAATTATCGTAACTCAAAGTGGCTACAGAATAAGTTATTCTGTAGCCAGCTACAGGATAGTAGTTCTATATATATATATATATATATATATATATATATATATATATATATATATATATATATATATATATGCCTCAAGATAACTGTGCAAATTTGGAAGCACAAACAATGAAACCAAATCAAACTGATCTCATACGATCCTCATCCACTACTACACAAACTTTACTGGAGACGGGCGTTTTCGGTTTCCTGCGGCGGGCAAAGCCGTCCGCCGTGGCCTAGAGGCCACGGTAAATCGTGGCTTAACCGCGGCGGACGGCTTTGCCCGCCGCGGTTAATGTTTTTAAAAAACAAAAAAAAAACCCAGGAGCCCGCCAGCGAGCCCATTCTCAGCCCACCGGTGAGCCCGTTTCCAACCCAATAGTCCGAAACCCTAGCGCCGCCGGGATCCGATGCGAGCTCGCCTTGAGCTCCACCTCGCCGGATCCGCCGTCGACAGGCCCACCAGCCGCCGGGAGAGGGGCACCAGATGTGGATTCACGCCGTGGAGCCACCGGTGGCTGGATCGACGCCGTGGAGCCGCTGGTGGTCGGATCGACGCCGTGGAGCCGCCGGGTCCGGATCCACCCTCGCCGGGGCCGGATATGCCCTCGCCGGGGCAGATCAGCCGCCGTGGCCGTCGCTGGAGGCGGATCGAGACAACGCCGCGCCGCTGTAGCCTGGTGGAGGACGGGCCGCCGTGACAACCTCCGCCCGCGCGAGCCGCCTCAACACGACGTCCTCCCTCCGCGCGAGCCACGCCACGGCGCCACCCTCCACCCGCGCAGCAGCGCCACCGTGCCTCCCTCCCTCCGCGCGAGCCACGCCACGGCACCGCCCTTTGCCCGCGCGAGCAGCGCCACCGCGCCGCCCTCCGCCCGCGCGAGCCGCGCCACCACGGCCGAGAAGAGCGCTGCCGCCGCCGGGAGAGATAGAGGATGGGGAGTGTAGGGGTGGGGGTCGAGGGAGAGGGGCTCGTCTCTCAGGATGCAGCGCGTGGGAAGGGAGTGCGGCCGCGTCTGAGAAGAGTGAGAGGGAGGGCGAGGGGGTGAGAGGAGTGAAAGGGAACCCTAAGTGCTGGCTTATATATGAAGACAACTATCGGGCCGCGCGTTGGGCCATTTGGGCCTTGCCTTTTTCCGTGGCGGGTCTTTTAGTGTGCCCGCCACGGTAAATCGATTTACCGTGGCGGACGCGTTAAGATGTCCGCTGCGGTAAATGGGGATTTACCGCAGCGGGCAAATAAGGTTGCCCGCTGCGTAAATCATTTACCGCAGCGGGCGTCTCAGTGGCCGGCCGGCCACTGAATTACCGTGGCGGGCAAAAACAGTGCCCGCCACGGAGGCCAATTATGCAACGCTGCGTAAGTTCATTTCTGTAGTAGTGATCTGTCTTTTAAATACTGTGATAATGTTAATCTGTTGCAATTTTGGGGACTTGTATGCTTATTATTCCACATTTTGCGATTATAGTACAGACGTAGACATTATCGATGGGTATATTGTCTACCTTTGAAAGAAACAATACTGTTAAGTTCTCAAATAAATAGGCCATTAAGTTTTGGAAAAAATATATATATATAAAAATACGGACATCCACGTCAACTGAAGGACTCAAACCTAGAGTGGCAAAAACCCGACCAACTGAGCTGACTTTCTACTTATTTCACTTGAGATACAAATAGCACGCCCTGTATATCATAATACACCTTTTAGCAGCAAATTAAACATATACTAGAACGGCGGTGTTCGCTGGTCTGAAGGAGACCAGCCAGCCGTCTGGTTCCCCTCACGTGACATTGTTCATCCATCCAACCAAACAGTGGCTGTCTGGTTCCCCTCATGTGACACTGTTCATCCATCCAACCAAACAGTGTTTCTCTCCACATACCTAGCCAGTTTCAGTTAAAATTCTGCCAGCCGAACGGGAACCAACATCTCTTGAAAACACTACAATTGTTCGGACCAATAACGGAGTGGAAAGTGGAAACGGTTCAAACATGAATGGATGATGATATTTTGTTTTCTGAGATAGACTATAATAGTGCAGCAGATATATCCAGATGGGCCTTTCCCCATGCATGGTTGTTTGTTGATCGACAGGTCATTATTGAAGGGGAACTCCACTAGCTCCTACGATGATGGTAAGCCCGTGTTTAGTTCCCTGAATTTCAGAATTTGGGCTACTGTAACACGTTCATTTTTATTTAGCAAATAGTGTTCAATCATGTACTAATTAGGCTCAAAACGTTCGTCTCGCAATTTTCAACCAAATTGTGTAATTAGTTTTTTTCGTCTATATTTAATGCTCCATGCACGTATCACAAGATTCGATGTGATGACTACTGTAGCACTTTTTAGAAATTTAAGGTGAAAACTACTGTAGCAAGGAAAAGGAAGGACGGCTACTCATCAGTCAGAGATCAGAATCCAAGTGCGTTCCGGCATTTCCATGGCTCCATACACGCGTCAGCAGAAATCCGAGACTCGACTCGAGAGAAAGGTGAAAGCCACAGGAGTCGCATGCGGCGGATAACATTTTGGGTGCGTGACGGTAGCAAAGGCTTTACACGGGACTGTAGAAGCAGGACGCGTGCGATGCTTTTTGTTGACCTTTGCTGCATGCTTTCGAGGCAACCACAGTCCACAGCCAGGCCACTCACTATTCTGCCGACCATTTCTAGGCTAGACTATGCAGAGTCAGGCTTACAGGAACACAACAGTGTGACTGTGTGAGTACTGGAAGTGTACAGTCCATTCAAACCACAGAGAATGCCACTCAAACCTGTAATAATTCCCATCCAAAATGATATAGATTTCCATCCCTGTCATCTTATTTTCTTGGTTGCCATCCATATAGATAATTTGTGCCCTTAAATGCATTGAGAGAAACAAAGCGCGGTGACAAGATATTATGGCTAACTGCATGAGCACAGCTGATAATCAAATTTGATCACTTTTTATAGTCTGAGCTCGATAGCATGCTTAGGCAAAATTATTTTGCCAGATTAGTTAAATTTAAGCTCAATTCGGTACTATCTCTACGTAGATATTTTATCTCCAAGATCTATTAAAAAAAATCAACATCCTTCGCTGTTCAAAGTCAAAAGAAACAGCGCCTCCTTCCATATGTGTGATTCATCTCCAAATACTTTCTAAAAAATCTCCCTCCTTTTCCTTTGTCACGGTTAGGCTGACAGGCTGTGGTAGTTACTGTATTACTGCAGTACTACTGCAAACACCAGTGCTTTCGCCGTTCACTTCAATTCTCCTGAATGGGGGGGGGTGGCACCTGGGCAGCACACGACTACGCGGGTCAGTCGCCATCACCACCCCACCTTTCTCGCCGTGTCTCTCGTCTTCGCCTCCAACTTCCCATGCCATTTGGCCAAATTCTATCCGCCACTAGCTACAAATCCCTTCCCCCTCTGCTCCATCCAATCCAATCCAATCCGCCCCATGCTCGCTCTCTCCTCCAGCTTCCTCCCGAAACTCCAGACAGACGCAACCAACAGAGGAGAAACAAACAAAAACCGCCTCGTCTGAAAAAGGGGAACAGAGCAGTACCAACACAATGGCCAGGGCACGCCCCAACGCCATCGCGCCGGAGCCCCCCGCCGCCGCCGGAGCAGCAGCAGCAGCGACGATGACCACCACCAGCACCAGCCGCGGGGACGATGCGGGCGGCCACCAACAACAGGACCAGGAGCGGCCGCCGGTGCTGACGGTGTGGCGCAAGTCGCTGCTCCTGAACTGCTCCGGCTTCACCGTCTACGACGCGTCGGGCGCTCTCGCCTTCCGCGTCGACTGCTACGACTCCGCACGCCGGGGGCTGCGGCGGCGCGCCGCCGAGGTGGTGCTGATGGACGTGGCCGGCACGCCGCTCCTCACCGTGCGCCGCCGCAGCCGGCTCACGAGCCTGGGCCTGGCGCCGGACCGCTGGCTCATCTTCGACGGCGACGCCGCGGCGGGAGCGGGATGCTGTCGGCCCAACAAGGCAAAGCCTTTCATGTCCGTGCGCCGTGCCCGCCTCGGCATCGGTCTCGGCCTCCTTGGGGCATCCTCCGGCAAGGCGCCGCTGGCGTACGTGACGCCGCTGCAGGCGCAGGCCGGCGAGGCGTACGTGGTGGAGGGGTCGTACGGGGCGCGGGCCTGCGCGGTGCGGGACGCGCGCGGGGACGCCGTGGCCGAGGTGCGCCGGAAGGAGCGTGTCGGGGACGACGTGTTCCGCCTCGTGGCGGGGCCACGCCTCGGCGCCCCGCTCGCCATGGCGCTCGTCATCGCCCTCGACGAGATGTTCGCCGCCGGCGCGGGGTCGGGGTCCGGGTCGGCGCGGCGGCCGTCCCTGCTGCGCCGGACGTGGTCGGCGCGGTGTCGGGGTTAGTGTATGCAGCAGAGCAGAGAGCATGCACCTGTGTCCGGTGTCCGCACAGGCAACCTGCCCTGCACCGACTGTGAGCGTGAGCAGACTTGTGAGCTCCAAGAAAACAAGGCGACGATCTGCAAGGATACAGAGACGTACAGTGGTAGAGTAGCTAGTTTCAAGTGCTTGATGCCGATTGTATATACGGCCGTTGTATCTGTAATACCATGATTCTGCTATGTACCATGATGCCAGTTGAATTATATTTGTTCTGTTCAACAATCTGGCTTTCCAATTCATGAGTGGTGCGTGATTTTACCGTATGCACGTTTTGCAGTGCTTCTCCGTCCTGCACAATTCCGAAAATTGATCATTTGACAACCCTTATTTGCTAACATCAAGCCTGTACTGTACTACCAATAGCATTGTCCTCTCTAGGAATGCATGTTTGCATCCTAGAGCAGCAGGTGTCTCAAAAATATCTGTGGCTACACCACCGGTAGGCTCTAATCCTCCATGCAATTTAATTTTCAGAGGTGAATTAATATATAGCCTGTTCGCTTGGTCGTATTTGGTTTATAAGCCATGTCTTATCAGTCAACGAACAGTATTTTTCTCTCACACCAAACCAGCCAACAGTACTTTCAACCATGGCTTATAAGCCAAATAAGCCCAAACGAACAGGGCGATACTCCATCGGTTAGTTTTCCATGGTAACATTCAGAGTGTGATCATGTAATCAGATGCAACATGCAGCATGACACTGATTAATCTCCGGAGACCCTTTTGCTTGTTGTATAGCCCATCGTTGTATAACTAGGCATAGCTTGACGGCTTTTACTTCTTCATTCAAAAAGGTAACTTATAAAAAAAAGTTACTTTATTGTGAGAGCTTCTAAAATTTAAACCGTTTCAAACAGAGTCATTTACGTACCTCTGGTCTCCTCTTGTAGTAGTCGTCTGACAGTCTTGAGTGTCCATCTCAGTATTGTCATTTTCAGAAGGCACTAGCGTTTGTCTGTTCCTGCGAGACCTGTGCCCACCTTTTCTAAGTAGTTTTCAGTAGCCGATTGAGATTGGAGAGATTTTCTTCTTGACAAAAAGGATGTCTACTCTCCGCTGCCTTTCAATGCGTTTCAAACGTACGTGGACGGCTGAAACAAACGTGTCCAAGGACCACCGTGGTATGAACGAATTTGCTCCAGATTCACGTTTCCGAATAGATAGTGGCAAGCGCCGGCCTAATACATGGACAGCTTTGTCGCGGATGCACCACACGCGTGTCTATGCATAACTTGACGGAGTCTGTTTTGGCACGCGTGTCCTGGAATAGTAAGCGTTCGATCGTGAAAAAGTCAAATAAAATAAGGGAATTGCTAATGCTCATGCGTCTCAAATTAAGGTTTGCTTCAGACGACAAATCCTGACCGTTCATCTGTGATCCAACGGCGCACGTATCTTCTTCTTCCCCTAGATGTTTTCTTCCGCTAGCTCTCAATCCCGCGAGCTCTCTCGACGTGCCGCCGCCGCCCACCGTCCACCGCCGCGGCGCAGTAGGGTCTCGCCGGAGTTCCGCTGTCACGAAGCTCAGACGAGACCCTACTACGCCCGCGGCGGCCTCTCTCTTCCCCTCCCCCCTCCCCCCTCCCCCCTCCCGCCACTGTTTTTTTCTCCGACTCTGGCGAACGGCCGTGACGTCCTCGCCCAGACCTGGCCCGGCCGCCTCTACCGCCGCCAGGCCTCGAAGCCGCGCAACCGCCGTCCCCGCCGCCTGGCCTGCCTAGCTCCCCCCAAATCCCCTTCTTTACCCGTCGGAGTTGGAGAAGAAGGGACGTGGGTGTGGGACGCCGGAGTGGGACATAGGCACGGTGGGTGCGAGCGCGGGCGCCAAGCGACTGGATTGTAGGAAATGTGATAAAATAAAATTTAACCATTAGTTTCTCTTATTGTATGCTATCGTTGTTAAAAAGATCAATATAACCTCAGAATTACTTTGAATATAACTTCAGAAAACTCAAAACATCTTATAATTTGAAAATAATAAGAGTGTAATTAGCAAGAGATGAATGTTTAACTCCATGTACAAGCAGGTTGGATTGATCCAATGACCCTTGGTTGATCAGAGTCGTTCCCCGGTGCGTGTTCATCGACCAGGTGCAACTTTTTCGGGTTCCGCTGAAGATAGGAATTTGACAAGGCGTACTCGTGAATTAACAAATTTCATGAAATTAATTTATTTTCACAAAAACTTATAGAAAAAAAACCAGCATTCTGAATGGGGTCTACTTGAGAGAGAGGAGATGGAGTTGCACTAGAAAATATCTCTACTTTCATCAGCGACTCGTATTCTGTACGTACTACTATACCAGTCGCTACGTATATTGTGATGTACTGACCGAGGCTTGTTTCGCTTTCTTCCGTGTTGCACGTCCGTGCATGCAGGTGGGGACCACCTACGCCCGTGCCCCCTATGCTGCTGCGCTCGCTTCGCTTCTGTGTTGCGTGCTTGTGGACATGCATGTAGGTGGGGACTAGATTTACATTTGCAACATCAGATCTATTTTTGCAACATTTAGATGAAACATACAAAATATACATCTGAAACGCATGAAACATACTTCGCCTGCTAATGAAAACACTTGCAACATGAAACATTTGCTGCAACATACGCCTAAAACAGTTGAAACGTTTGAAACATACGGTTGCAACATATGTGTATAGCTACTGCAACATAAGCAACGTCTAGGAAAAAAAACTTTCAACATACGTTTGAAACAGATAAAACATTTGAAACATACGTGTATAGCCATTGCAACATATGAAACATACAGATAAAACACCTGCAACATACATCTAAAACAGATGGAACATACACTTGCAACGTACGTGTATAGCCAATGCAACATATGCAACATCCAGATGAAACACATGCAACACCAGATGAAACATTCATTTATAACACATGAAAACATACGGAGCTTAATTCTATGGAGTGACGAAAAATTTTAGGCTAGCACTCAGCTGTCAATGGTCAATCGGAAGAAGAAAACGACGCATGCAAATGTGGACCTGCGCTCCTTTCATGAACAGGCAAGCGGCCTGGCCGGCCCTACAACTGACTAATCCGGTCGGCCAAAGCAGCAACGCTGCAGGCAGGATGCGGCAACAGGCACAGCTTGGCCTGGGCGTAGACAACACTGAGAGAGAAAAGAGCAGGGAGGGGCCTGGCCGGCCGATCCAGCTAGCAGCGAACGCAAGTTGGGAGCCTCTCTCTGTGGTCACGCACATGCACGGTTTCCCACGCGTGCACCCCAAACTGCACCGTACGAGTGGCCACACATGCTCCCATACGCTGCCCCGCAAAAAGAACGGGTACAGACCCGCCTGACTATAATTGCATGTCCCTCTCCCCTCGTTTTTTCTTGGGCTCACATGTGCGGGTTCGGTCCGTCCATTCGTCCGAACGCCCTCAACCAAGCGTTACCATTCCCTATAATCCCTGTAAGGCTTTTTGTAGCTATTGTACGCTTTACAGTTCACTGGCTGTCCACGGCCAGATTGCAATATTTTACTAACTTATTTCCACGCCATTGTGTCAATTTTATGCTAATGATTTACACCTCAACAAACATAAATTCATATTTCCACGTCATGGTATTCGCGGCGCGTTTAGTTCCAGCCGGATTCGGCATTTGCACAGTGTTTGATGTGACGGCAAACACTGTAGGAATTTCGTTTGTATTTGTGAATTATTGTCCAAACATTGACTAATTAGGCTCAAAAGATTCGTCTCGCAAAGTTCAACCAAACTGTACAATTAATTTTTGATTTCATCTATATTTAGTACTACATACATGTACCGCAAGTTTGATGTGACGGGAAATCTTCTTTTTGCATAGTGTCAAAGTTGGGAGTTTGGGGAACTAAACAAAGGCTCATACTAGTTTGTATAAAAAATAGAAACATTTGTATCTCCAAATAAGTTTATTATAAAATTAGATTCAACCATCTATCTAATGAGTAATGATACTAATTATATACTGCAAATATTAATATATTTTTTTTATATTTGATCAAAGTGGAGTACATTTGACTTGTCAGAAAGTGAAAACGACACATAAAAAGTACGGAGTAATAAACAAGAAGCAATATAACATTATGTGCAATAAAATGATGTTGCTATTTTTTGATGCGGTGATATCTAGCTAGTAGGGCCTATATGAGTTGGCACCAATTAGGTAGCTAGATTGTTCATTTTCAGTCCAAACCAGAAAAAGATGCGGCCATATTCATTTTTGGGCCAAGTTATGACCTGTGTTCGTACTAAAGATCAAGTATAAGATAGTTACATGGCATTTATTGTCGTCAAAATCAGTTGACCTTCTTCTGTTTATAATGACGCATGACTCGTCGATGTAACTAACTATAACATCTAGCAAGAACATAAAATAATATACTAGTAAATAGACATCAAAATGAGACTATATATATATATATCATTATAGTCTATGCATCATAATATAGAGCATTATTTTATTAAAAAATGAAACTATTTTGATATTTTTTTGAGCTAGAATTAGTTCCTTTTTTATTTTCTAAGATTAAACTAGATTTTTGAATTTAATTTCAACATTTTCAAAAAAAATATCTAGGTAGTTTTTTTAAAAAATATATATTTTTGAACTTTTTCAGTAAAGTCTATTTAACCCTTAAACTATCAACGTAGCCCAATTTACCTCTCTCATGGATAATGTGGCGGCTTGTCAGGTTAAACCGCCTTGAAAACCACCCAAGGAGAAAAAACAAACCGATTTTAATAGATAAAGGGAGCCAAAACATCCGATTTTTCAGTTTTAGAAAGTAAATTCGATCATAACATAGTAGAGGAAGGTTGGGAAAATTTTTTCTACGTGAAAGCTGGAACAACTTAGTTATCACTCCCCTATTATTGGGACACTAGTGCCGGAACAACTAATAGAGGCTAATTAATGAGTAGAACTCATTAGAAAAAAAGAAAAAAAATTAATTAGTCCATATTTAGCATATTATCCAATGACGAACTAAACTTTAGTCAGATGATCCAAATAGCCCATTAACATGGTTGCTTATACCTAGGGCACAGTTTGGTCACAAAGCACTACCAGCTAACACTACAAGAAATCCTTTAATCCGTGACGGATTCACTGTGATGGATTCAGGAAACGTCACTAACAGGATTTGCAACCTAGGATATCCAGCCCATATCCAAAACCCGCTTGCATATACAGAGGCCTAACCTAACAACAGCTGCCCCTCCTCTCCGCCGGCCGCCGCTCCCAACCCTCTCCCATCTAGGCTGCCTCCCTTCTCTTCCCCTGGCACAGCCATCCCCTGGCACAACGACCATCCCAGCATGGAGGAGGCCGAGGGCGGCGCTCCACCCCGGCCCTCGGAGCGGCGGAGGCCTGCCGTTGTGCGCCTGCGCGCCCGCACACCCATGCCCGAGGTCGCTACACCGAAACCCTAGGCGAGAGCGTATGGAAGTGCAGCAGCAACACGCGCAGGTGGATCTGAGTGGGACGACCATGGGGATTCTGGTGACAGTGGTGGCTCTGATCTACTTTGGCCTTGGCTGGCCCCTGCGTCTCTCCTCTTGGCCATCAGCTCCCAGGTGAGCAGCACTTCGTTCTCTTGCAATCGATTTTTGGGTCAGATTTGAGCGGTGGTGCTTGGGGCCGGTTTGGATTTGTTGCAGGTGCACCATAAGAGGGGGAATCGAAAAGGCATGTTGGTGCTGGCTGTTAGGTGCGCTCATGGCAATGGCGTTGATATATTGCTGTTGTGCACAGGCACTTTCCTCCGTCTAATCTGTCTGGCACCTAAAAGATTGGGTAACAATTGTGTAGGGCTACTTAGAAGTTCCAAGTAGTAATTTGTTGATTTCTTTATGATTTGAAGAATAATGTCATCTATAGTCTATATGACCTTAAGTAGGGTCTGTTATTTAGTATTTATCCAACTTGCTCTTTTGTTTTCAGGAAAAGTTGAGGTTACATGAGACAGATTTCAGCATAGAAGTTTTATTTTATATGAAAATGGTACTAGGTTTGAAGTAATCTGGTTAGAGCCCGTGCGTTTTACATTAGAAAAGGTGGTTAGCATTTTTTCATGGCTCTTAACTGTAGGGACTTAGTGTATTGGAGTGATGAACTTAGGCTACTATTGTTTGAGTTAAGGCAGCAAGTAATTTATCTATGAAAAGCAATTGTTTGCTTCATGTCTGCAGCTTGTGTTTGCCTTTGCACTTTTATTTTTAACACATATGCTAAGGGAATATTTGATAAACAATCCTGCTAGATAAATATAAATGACTAACATAATATTATCAGTCTATGATTGGCATGTATATAAAAAGCATTGCTTGAGGATGCTTTCTTCTTTGTTACATAATTTATTGTGCCAATTTAGCTTAAGTAGAAGAGAAATTGGAATTGATTTGGTCAGTTTGTCAATTTTCTCTAGCACTCAAGCTGCTGTCTTTGCTCTGTGCTTCTGACCGGTGTATGTTCTGGTGTTGGGCGTCTGGGCGTGCTCTCTCAAAGCTGCTGTTCGGTGCAAACCAGCACCTGCAGCTTTAGCTGCTCTTGATTTCTTGGTTGTTCTGGGTCTCTGTCGACAGCTCTGTAGTTTCTTCTCTAGTGCGTGCCTGGCTTTTGCTCTGAATTTGTTCTAGTGCAGCAAGTCAGCCTATCGTTAGTGAGCAACAATTTGTTCTGGCAGCTGGCAGCCTTGATTTTCATATCAACAACATAAGCTATTCTTTAACAACAATAGCTGTAGCTATCTACTTTCTCGACCTTGATCAGCTCTACAACTACAGAGTTTGGATCTGTTTATGTTACTTTCAGCAACTCGATTATCTTATTTGGAATGCAACAGTGAAGGTAATTGTCACTTGCAGGCACACTCGGTTGCATGCTGGTACCTTAGTAATAGTTTTACCATGTTCTTTTAGCTATCAGTTTAGTTAGTTTAAAACCTTTAACTTCAGCTTAGTTGTTTCTTTCCTTGGTTCAGTACAGTAGCAGTAGTGCAGTTCGGCTGTGGGTAAATTTCAGATTTATTGGCTAATTTGGATAAATTCTGTACAGGTACTTTCTCTCTGCGATGATTTATGTTAAGTTAAACTTGGTGGCAGCAGCAATAGAGGTCTTGAAGATTTTTGTACAGGTATCTGCGATGGAATAGAATGCCAAATGAGTATTACGTGTCCTCTGATTATTAGAATTTTCATATTTATAACACCTGAAGTATAATTATTTCTTATTTATTCCAAATGTTTAATCTGGAAAATGGTTATACATTAGACAACCAAATTTTCTACATATGTGTAGTTGGCTTAGTGAAAAATAGCTTCTGATATGCAACAATTATTAGTTGGCTTAGATGAAGGAGATTTGATTGACGATGAGAATTCTAAGGTCCTAATTCCTCCATGTTGTCAAGTCTTAACTTGTTTTTCTTCCCTTCCTAATTCAATCTAACTCTAATGCTATGTAAGAACACAACTACTTGTCATGCTGCTGCTCTAATGTAAGGATAAGTTTACAGAATATTGTGTTTTTAACATGCTGTGCTCTTGTGATGACAATATTAAGCATATTTTATCTTCCCAAGCCTTTAGAGCCTCACCAGATAATTGTAGCCTTGCTGTTTTCACATGTATCAGTTCCGAACATATTTGTAGATGTCCTCTTCATGAGGCTTTGTATGATGTAAACCAGGAGTGGTTCTCCCTTGTTGCAGCAGCTTGCTGCTAATCAATAAAGGTTCCTTTGTCATAAAAAAAATATTAAGCTTCTGCTGCTATTAACCACCATATTAAGCTATTTGTAACATGCTGCTGCATATGCTATTGTAACAAGCTACTGCTGCTATTTTTTAGATTTGTCTTTGTATAATTTGGTACAAGCTACTGGTGCTATTGTAATAAGCTACTGCTGTTATTGTAACCGCAACTGTCTTTTTTTTAGTTGGACATGTTCTTCCAGATTTTTAGTTGAACAGTAACTATTGGTGCTGCTAACTTGATGCATTTTGCTGCTGCTAACTTGTGTCAAGTCAATTTCGATCAAGTTAAGCGATACATGGTGGTATATATTTTGTTGCTGCTGCTCGCATTTTGCTGTTGCTGCTACATGCATCCTGCTGGGCTTCTATGCATTCTGTGTTGTTGGCTTGTGCCATGGTAAACTATATGGCTTTATGCACTTCTGTATGTTAACTATTGTTGGATGAATACTTGTAATCTGATGTTGGTTGCAAATTTATGTGATATATTGTTGGATGGAAATATGAGTTATTTTATTTAATGTGTGGGCTGTGTATTATTTTATTTAATGTGTGGGCTGTGTATATTGTTGCAACAGTAATTATTTGAGCTGTGTGTGGGCTGTGTATATGGGCTGAATGTTCAAAAATGGGCTGTGTATATGGGCTATATGTGCTGTAGTAGTGGACTGAAAAGTGGGCTAAAAATTAGTGATGAATTTGGGTTGCAATATGCTGAAACGGGCTTGTGAAAATGGCTGAAAAATTGATGCGAAAATGGCTAAAATTGGGCCAAACTTGGCCCATCTTTGATTCTGGCCTGTTAACAAATGAGCTGGTGTATCTTTGATGTGGCAATTGATTCGTGACGGTTATTTTTCGTCACAGGAAATGGGTTCGGGCTGGACTAACTAGGCCTCGGGCTCTATCGTGACGGTTTAAAACCGTCACCGTTTATGTTAATCCGTGATGGTTTTTGACAAACCGTCACGCATGTCAATCCATGATGCTCAATCTGTGATGATTTCTGAAACCATCACAGATGCTGTTTACCGACGGTTTTTCAGTGATCCGTGACGAAAATTTTCCATCATGGATTAACAGGATTCTTATAGTGTAACCTGTGGAACTAGACCTGACCAAATTCATCTCAACGTGGGTGCTTATACCGTTATTATGGCGTTATACCAATTCAAAATTCAGAACTAAGCTATCATGCCAAGTGCACACAACATTACAGGTCCACATCTCACGAGAGTAAAAAGAATAATTTAGTTTGTATTATATAAATTTCAGAAAAAGTTAAAGATTTGATTCACAAAGACAAATTTTGTTCGTTTTTTCCCTCCAGAAATAAATAAATAAATAAGTCAGTAAAAGGCTAACATAAATAAACAAGGCAAATTAGTTGGTTATTTCATACCCTTAACTCATTATCTAGTTAAGCTTTTCAAACGCACGAAATACCAGGACTCCAGGATAGTTTGCATCAAATTATATGGGATAGAACAAACGGTAGAGCTAGTGCCCGGACGTCCGAACGCACGCGATTACTCTGTGTTGCGTGCCCCGCCCGCTCCGATTTGCACCTACGTTTTCCGCGAAACGCGCCAAATTACAGCACGAGGAGGCGGTAGGAAAGGAAACCACGTCCGTGCGCGCCGGAATGCAGCTGCGTGCATGTGCTTTTTACTCCACCGCCCGTTCTCAGCCCCAGCCTAGCGCGTGTGTGCCGACTGCCGACTGCGCTGCCGAGGAAGAAGGCTATGCGGGGACCACCCGCGCCGCCTGCTCGCAGGCGTTACCGCCCGCGCGTGCTCCGTTTCGCGCGCACATGTAGGAATCCTTGCGCCCCTCCGTACGTACCTCTGAAACATGAAACACTCAACATGAAACAAAAATGCAATATACGTCTAAAACAACTGAAACATTTGAAACATGCGCATGCAATATATACTGAAACATGCAACATCTAGATAAAACACTTGCAATATACATCTGAAACAGATGAAACATTTTTATAAACGTATTGCAACATCTAGATGTATTTTTGCAACATCCAGGTAAACAACTTGCAACATTCATCTCAAACAGTTGAAACACCTGGAACATATATTTGCAACATGGGATTGCAACGCAATGTCACCTTGCTGCTAGGGCGGGGGGATACTCGTCGTTGCGGAGCTCTACACCAACGCAGAGCTCGCTCGTGCGGCAGTAGCGCAGGAAACTCACCAGAGGGGTGGCGTAACACAAAGCTCCTCTCGCCTGCTGGCTAGAGCGTCCATCACGGAGGCTCGCCAGCTCGGTGGCGCATGCGTGGAGCTCGACGGTGTCAGCGGCTGGTAGCGTGCGCAAAGCTCGTCGGCACGGCTGCCGCAGCCTTTGCCCCATTGTTCCGCATCGAAATCATCGATGATGGGGCCTGGCGTGTAGTGCCCACATGATCGCTGCCACACTCCCGCCTACCCCTACGGCCGGCGCGTTGCTGGTCGTCTGCGCCCTCGCTCGTCTTGATTCGGGGGCGAGGGTGGTAGTGAGGTGAGGGCGTATCGAAGGGAGAGGGAGGAGCTGGTGCTGGGCTCCCGGGAGCCGGCTGTGTCGTCGGGCTCAGAACAAATGGATAAGAACGATTCGGTCAGACTCATAATAAATAGATACGAACGATTCCGTGGGAAGCGACGTCCGTCTGTCCGGACGCTCGGGCTAAGTTACTGTACAACTGTTGATCACTTGATCTTATGCCTCGCCTTGATCCACTTTGGCGGAGGCCATCGATTCCGTTGTGGGCCCTGAAATCCTCAGGCCTTTCTTCAGAAGTAAACGCAGCAAGGATCCTCTTTTAGGCCCATTAGATATCATGGCCCAACGAGAATGTCACACTGACCAAGTGACCAGGACGCGGCGGCCACCTTATCAATACCTCCTCGGCCCCACCTGTCTGTCCCGCCGCTCAGGCCACACGCGGGGCGTTCGAAATTTGAAACCAACTCCAACGTCTCTCTCCATCACTCACAGCACGGCCCCCGAATCTCTCTCTCCACCTCCTCAGCGCGCACCCCTCCCCCCACACCCCACCCACCCAAACAAATCCCCCCAAATCCCTCCTCGCCCACGGCCCATCCCATCCCTCGATCCATCCCATCTCCACCCGCCCGCCATGGCGACGGTCACGCAGGGGGTGCTGCTGCGGCTGCTGCAGGCGATGCACACGGAGGATCGCGTGGCGGGGGAGCACCGCTCGCCGGTGCTGCAGGTGACGGCCGTGGTCCCGGCGCTGACGGCGTCCACCTCCGACTCCCCGCTCCTCGCCGCGCCGCCCTCCAACGGCGTCCTCCTCAACCTCTCCGACGGCCTCCACTGCACCTACGTCCAGGTCCCGCCCGCCGACGCCGACGCGCTGCTGGCCGCGGCCCGCCCGCAGCTCGTCGGCCACCTCGTCCACCTCGACCGCCTCCGCTTCGCGCGCCCCGTGCCGCGCGCGGTTGGACTCCGCACCGTGCCGTCCTCCCGCGCCCTCCCCTGCGTCGGCAGGCCCGAGCCGCTCGTCGCCCGCCCCGCATCCTGCGCCCGCGGCTACGTCATCCAGCCCGCCGCGTCCGCCGCCGACGCCGCGCCGCCCCTCATGCCCTCCTCCTCCAGCTCCACCTCCTCCGCCGCCGCTCCCGACGCCAGCGACACCGCCGCCGTCAAGCGGACCGTCCTGGGTCCGAAGAACGCCGTCGCCGACCCCGCGCCGCAGCAGCCCGTCAAGCGCCGGTTCTCGTCCCCGGCGCCGCCGTCCAAGCAGCGAGACCCGTCGCCCGCCGCCAAGCCCGCCGCGTCGCGGGCGTCGTCTCCCTCCGTGGGCAAAAGCGCCTCGCGGGCGTCCTCGCCTGCGGTCAGGGGCACGCCGCGGGCCACGTCGCCGGCGCCGTCCAAGTGCGTCGTGCCGAGCCTCGTCGCCGCCAGGGAGGAGAACCGGAGGGTGGTGAGGGAGCCGGCGATCATTGTGCCGTCGAGGTACCGCCAGCCGTCGCCCGCGGGAGGGAGGAGGGGCACCGCGTCTCCGGCCGTCGGCGGCGGGAGGCGGACCTCCCTGTCGCCTGGCTCGCGCCGGCTGTCTGGGGAAGGCACCGGCAAGAAGAAGGTTGGGGTGCTGGTGGCTGGGATCTCCAAGATGTCGGATTTGGGGAGTGGGTCGTCTGCGAAGCCCGGGAGGAAGAGCTGGGACGACCCCACGGTTTCGCTTGGGACGGCGGCGCCAGGATCCGTGATGAAGTCTAAGGCCAAGGTGGACAAGGATTCCATCCTCAGGACTCAGGTCTGGATCCTCTGTTACTACATTATTGTGTTACATTTGGGACATCGTACTTGTCGAGACTGTCAAGATAACCATCTGATAATTCGAGGAATATAATTCTATCACTGCCTGCATTGTGACTGGAATAGTAGTAGTAAATAACTCTTTCTGAAGCGTTATAACCGTATTAATTGAAAATGATCTTGAACTTGAAGGTATACCATTTGTGGGTGTGTTGTATTGTCGTTCAAACGAAAGATCTTCCAAGGTACACTCAGATGGGATTATAAACGGATGACTGCAAAATTCATGCTAGGGAAAACCCAAAGTATGACTTAACCATGAACATTGAACAGCATACTTGATTCATAGGATCATAGCCTTGGTCAGATTTGGTTATGCAAATTAAGATCTGACATAGCTAGATGGTGTTGGATATGGATAGGATAGTAGACAAAGAAACATTGTTGGGAAAAAAACTGAAGTATGAAGTGACTGTATAACCTTAATTGTTGGCTCAGAAAATCATAACCGTGGTTAACTATGATCCTTTCAGTAATAACCATTTTCAAATAGATATGTACTGTGAACAGTTCTGTCGCAATGTTTGCTTAATTTGCAAAATTGGTGCTATGACTACAAATTAATTGAAAGAAAATTCCAAGCACATGGTGCGACGATCATAACTGTTACAGTTAGTTTGGAATTTCAAACATATACCTATATATATAATGGTGTATTGGTCATCTTCAGGTTCAGAGTCTGATTTTTTTTCCTGCATATCATTAGGTAGCATGGTTGGATAAACCCATTTTGCCTGTGTACAACAGAAAGCCGTGTCCTTGTAGTGTATAGTAGAATGTTTTGTGCCTGTGCAGTAAACATTTCTTCTTTGTCTCTATCATCAGGAAGCAATGTCGAGGCGACTAAGTGATGCTACAACGGAACAATCCAGTAATGACGATTCATCTGTTGATGAGAGGCCAAAGCCTCGTAAGAAGATAGAATCTACCTCAGTAAAGGCAAAAACCACAGCTCCAAAAATTATACTTCACGATCCTAAATGGACTGACGGCAGCATTCCATTGGATGCATTTCCTGATAAACTCTCAAAAATTGGAAAGGTAAGCAACTCTATTTTATTGGCTCAGTATCCATTTAGTGTTCCTGACTTGACTTGAGTTTCTAATATAATTTCTACTGAATTTCAGGAAGCTTTTGAAAGGAGAGATTTAGCAGCAACTGCTGCAGCTAACGCCCTGCAAGAGGCATTGGTCTCTGAATCTGTAATCAGGAATATAAGGTATTTGGACACATATATTTTCCCTGTCTAAAAACAAAACCAGTGCATTCGTTCAGCAGAAAAGTGGTGCGATAATATCTTGTTTATTTCTGCCTATTGTTCAGCAGAAAAGTGGTGTGATAATATCTTGTTTATTTCTGCCTACAGCAAGTTCTCTGAAATCTGCACTTCGTCAAAGGTCTCCAATCCATTTCCAACAGTCGATCTTTTCCTGGTTGTCTACGAGGATACTCTCAAATGGAAGACCATCTCTGAGTCTATGGTGACCAATGGGGCTGAAGAGGAATTCTTCGAGAAATCAACTAAGCATTGGGTTGGCGCTGCACTAGCCACTGATCTTGAGGTCCTCAAGCTGCTGAACGGTGCCACTGGATCCTTCTCTCGGACGAGGAGCACCAACAAGCCAAATGCATCTTCAGTGGAACCACCAAGAACAAGCCTGTCGAAGAAGCTAACACATGGAGCTTCAGCAAAAGTGCAGTCTAAGGTTGCACCAAGCTCTCCACTGAGGTGCACATGGAGTAACACCGAGAGCATGAGTGAGACAGCTGAGCTTGCCAAGTCCTTGTGGCGTGAGATGCATACGTGGTTCCTGACTTTTGTGGACGAGGCACTGGATGTGGGCTTCCACCTGTTCGAAGATCAGAATGTCGCTAGCAAGGGAAAGCACAGCAGCCACATAACGATGGTCCTCTCACAGTTCAAGAAGATCAGCGACTGGTTGGACCAAGTAGGGAAGATTGCAGAGGAGGAGAGGACCAAGGAGAAGATCGAGTGCTTGAAGCGCAAGATCTATGGGTTTGTCATTAGCCACATGGGGTCTGCATTCGAGAGCTCTGTCTCGGTTTCTTCCAGGAGTTGAGGGGATGCTTCATGCTCTGAAGCTTGCTGCTCACAGTTTCTGTTCACATTGGTTCTTCAAATTGTTAAGATTTAAAGGTTACACAATCATGTAGCCTGTTGGTGCAGTTCTTTGTTTTCTTTTGGGGTGCCTAATTTATGACTTGTTTCGTCATGTGAATAAATTATCGTATTATCATTACGGACTGCCTTATGTGTGGTTTGTCAGGTATATGATTATGAAGAGAGCGAGGCTATCACCATTTCTTGGTTCAGTTTGCATTTTGTTGTGAGTTTGTGACCATATGTCCATGTCAGCGGTCATACTGAGAGCAAAAGGCATATGCAACGGTAAAGACAATCGTGCTGCTGCCTATAACTTTTTCTCTTTATGCAACGGTAAAGCAAAACAAAAAAACAACAGCAAAGAACCAACCGGGAAATTCACCCTTCTCCTTGTTCTGCTTGATTGCTCAATGTGCATACGTGAATGTTGCTGAGTTTACTTTGAGTATGCAACTGATGTAATATTTTTGAACAAACCAACAGCAAAGAAACCCCCGGGTCCTGAATGACATCCACTGAAGGCAACACCACACAAGAACCAACCGAATTTCAAGTGTTCCATCATCCAGCCATCTGGTAGACTGGCAGTTGCATTCTAATTGGACTGTAAGGTGAAAACGTTGAGCCATATATAAATGTCGGCGAAGTGTAAAATCTGAGCATTGAAATTAAACGTTGATATTTGTGAGGACCCTACTACTATGTCCTCATAATTGGCATTCAATACTAGCGTTTCAAGAAAAGATCTATAGAACATATTTTGACTAGTGAAGCATTTAATGGTAGTAGTTTATATTTGTAATCTGTAGTTGATTCATGATCATCATTAGGTAAAAAGTTTAGAAGTTAACTCTCCTTTGGTTGTTTTTGGGCTAATGTACTTTCTTTGTTTTCTTTTAGAATTTTTTCTATCAGCTAAATGAAATGGAATTGCACACTGCCGTGGCCGTATGGTGTCCTTCACCGGTTGGATTTGTCGCCATATTAATGGTTATTGAATTCATCAGACGAAGAGAGGACACTGATGATTGCTGATCCTGAGCTGGGTGGAGCTTCCGTGCCAGTGAATGTTGGATGGTCCAATGCAGTTTTTAACATTGAACAGAGGTCCTGGGAATGATCCAGTAGATTAAGCTCTTTCATATTCTTTATTTGTGCAGATTATGATATAGATATCCTGAAGTTTTGTTTTTGTTTTCTTCAAACACGCAGGAGAGTTACGTACGTACATACAGATTGTAGTAAAATGTCTGATTTTCACCTCGAGCCGTTTGAGTTTCCATAGTAAATTCTTCGATCTTGACATTACATTATATACAGTAGTACGCATGCAGGAAATGAAGGAGCGCTCGCCTCGCGTAACAAACACCACCTGAACGACCTGACCCACCTGCTTCATTTTATAAAGCAGATCGACCAGCAGCCGTCGCCCGCACCTCGCCCGCTCGCCGTCCCACCTCCACCACCACCGGCACCGCCTCGCGCAATCGCGCTCGACTGCCACTGCTTCCGCCGACGAAGCGCGCCACCGCACAGGCCACAGCCCACCTCAGCACCCAACGCCGCCAACGTCAACGAGGAAACCACCACCGTCAAGAGGACCGTCGCCGCCCTCGGTCCCGCCGACCCCGCCGGGCCGCCAGTCAAGCGCCGTCGGCTCACGTTCGCGTCCCCGCCGCCTTCGTTGTCCGTGAAAGCCGCGACCTCGCGGCGGGCGACGTCTCCGTCTCCCTCCGCTGGGAAAACACTAACAGCGCCGAGGGCGCGGGCGGTTAGGGGCACGCGCACGCCCACCAGGGCGACGTCGTCGTCGTCCGTGAAACCCGCCGCCTGGCTGGCGCGGTCTCCCACCCGCTTCGCCGGAAAAAGCGCCCCGCGGCTGGTCAGAGGCATCCGCACGCCGGGGGCGACGTCGTCGTCGTCCGTGAAAGCTGCCTCGCGGGCCCCTCGCTCTGCCGGAAAAGCAGCCACGCCGGCGGTCAGGGGCACTCCAAGAACGGCGACCTCCAAGCACCTGGTATGAAAATTGGACCTTTCCCTTTCTCAAATTGCAAATTTGGTTGTCACTCCTGCTCGGCCATGGTGTCTGTGTCACCAACGCCGGCAACACCACACATCAGATCCCGCCATCCACGCCCAGCAGCAGCTAGCCCGTCGCCGCCGGCCTGCATTAGCAACCCGTGCCCACGATCAGGACGGCCCCCAGCCGAGCGGCCTCCACTGCTCAGCCCGCCGGCGATTGCTGTCACTCCCAGCAACTGCGCTGCGCGCCGTCCGCGAGCCGGTCGACGCCGGCCGCCCAAATCGCCGGTGCTTTTCATGCATGGCTGTTTTGGGCCTTTGGCAGATCTATACTCCAGTCCCTCCTATATGGCTGTTTTCGGCCCCCGATGTGACGAGATCTTGAGAAACCCATGTTCATTTCAGCCCATTTGCATACTTCACTGCTTAGCCGGCGCTAAGTCTTCTCCATTTAGCCAATTTACCGCCCGCTATTAGCGCCAAAAATCTCATAGCGCTAAATTTTGATTATCCTAGCATTTGCTTTGCCTCGGCACTATATCCGGCTATAGCATCCACTGTAGCCCGAGATTTAAAACTTTGGTGCTACCTATGACTACAAATACAAATTACATACATGGAGAAAAGCTCCGGTCCGAACGTGGTGCCGAAATTGTTTAAACTTGAATTTATTTAAATTTGAATTTGTTCCGAAATCCCGCATTAATTGGAAGGTGCTGATTTTTTTCTTTATACCGGTATAAAACGTCCTGGCTACGATTTTAACTTATTATTACACAATTGGTTTGAAACTTCAAACATACATATAGTGTGACATAATCGTGTATTATTAGTCATTTTCTGGTTCATAGTTGTGGTTATTTTCTCTCCATTTTACTCGGTAGTATGGCTGCTGGATAACCATTTTGCATGTGCACAATAGAAAGTTTTTTTTTTTTGGAAGAATCACAACAGAAAGTATTGGTGTCCTTGTTCAGGATACACTATTCTGCACCTTTTGATTAAACACTTCTTCGTCGTCGCTATTGTCAGGAAGCAACGTCGAGACGACTAAGGATTTCATCAGAAATCAGAAAGGTAGGCAGCTGTAGTTTAATTTGTTGTTGGCCTCACAATCTCCGTTCATACGGAGTTCCTGACTTGAGTTTCTATCTAATATACAATTTCCTTACCAAATTTAGAAGGAAGCTACTGAAATAAGAGACACAGAAGCAATCCTTGCAGCTAGGGCATTGATCTGTGATTCACTTCTCAGGAACGAAAGGTATATATATTTAGAGACATCTATTTTCCCCCAGATCCGAGTCGAACCCACTGAACAAGTGGTTCGTAGTAGGGGGTACAAACGATCGAGAGAGGGACTGGTCCCAGGTCTCTGATGGAAAGGGTTGAAAGGACACCAAGAGCTTGGTGTCTGCTTGGCCGTGAGTATGTGGGTATGCTGTTGAATTGTGTCGATCAGGCCCTCTTTAGCGGGGTGCCCTGCCCCTCCTTTTATAGACCAAGGGGAGCGGGGCTTACATGTCGGAGGAAGGAGAAAAAACCAGAGACCAAGAAGCCCCTCCGAAGGCGCCGGGTCTTCTTCTTAGACTGGGAAGATCAACCTGGAGGTAATGAGCCAAGGCTTCGCGCCTGTCTATGAAGATGCTGAGCTGGATGAGATGGAGAAGGCAATAGCTCCCCTCGCTCGGAACCTGGCGAACCGACTGAAAGAAGAGGTTCTCCCTTCGCGGAAGTAGTTAGTTTGATAAATACTTATATGTAATATATGAACAAGTGTCGGTACTTTCATGTCCTGGGACCAGTTTCGTGATTTTGTTTCGTAATTTTGTTTTGTTTGTTTGATCTTACCTTCTTCCCTTTTTGCGATGAAAAAGTTTTACGCGATCGACCGTTCCGTTTGTTAAGACCGTAGGGCCCGAGGTTTTTAGGGGAAATTTTGATTGTACTGGTGATAAAAAATTACCGTAGCCGTCTGGGCGTGGGCTCTTTGTGATTATACCAATCTGTTCCCCCGAACCTTGCCGCCAATCTTGATGCGAGGAAGAGGTCTGATGTAATGACTTTTTTCGAAAAAAGAGAGGAAGTACCAGTACCTTTATCAGCCCCCGAGTGAGATCCGACCCCTTGTGGTTGATGGGGTCGGATGTTACTGGAGATCGGAGCGAGAGAAGCGAGCTTACGTTTGTATTTGCTCGTACCCCTTACTTAGGATTTTGGCGATCGCTGTGTGACCGTGCGTTTGGTCTTTACCGCTGGCTTGGCCTTCCCCGAGCCCCCGCGCGTTGTGGGGATTTGGTCGAGGGCTGGCCTATTTCGTGACGTTTCGTCCCGTCCGCAATTCTTCGTAATTTGGAGGGATTGGGGCGGTGTCACCTGCCTCGGTGGCTCGAATGACATGCCTGATAAGTTCGCCACTCCTTGTCCTGCCTTCCAACAGATTCCCCCTCAATGGGGAATCTATGGTCTCAGCAGGAGGTCGGATTGAACTTAGAAGGTTGAGACGACCCTGTCCGTCTTAATGCGGGATGGGCAAAGGCCTCTGAGGCTCATCTACGTTTCCTTCCTGGTTTCTGTTTTGACACGAGGCGGCCTCGGACCTTTTGCGGGTCAGCCTTCGAACCTCTGTCTTTCGATCTTGAATCGAGCGGCTCGAGCGCCCGAGCCCTGTTAGGGTCTGATAGGGGTCGGCCGTATTTCGCGCGTTACCCCATCCTCGGTTTTCGCAACCGGAGGGGCTGAGTTGACGACACTTGCCTCAATTGCTCAAGTGTTGCGCTCAATGAGCTCGCTAACGGGTACGTTCATGTGGAATCCGGGTCCATCATTTGCTGACGGGGTCGGCAGAGCCCTTAGGTGGCACTCTACAACTTCTTAACTCGCCTCCCGGCAGATTCCCGAGCCGTTTGATAGGCTCAGGCGGCCCGCTGGCCTCTCCTCGGTGGAGATTCTGTGGGTTTGTCTCGGGGTTAGAATCGAACGAGAAAAGGTTGAGATGTCCCAGTCCGCTTCTGAGCGGGGTTGGGCAGGGCCGCTGGGGCTCGTCTCAGCTATTTCTCCCTGGCTCTGTTTGACACGAGGCAGCCTCGAGCCCTTTGCGGGCCGACCTTCGAACCTCGGCCTATTGCGGCTCATATCGAATGAGGCGACTGCCGTTTCGTGACGCGACACAAAGCATTGGGATGCAGTGATTTGCATATGCAATGTTTGAATGTGTAATTTTAATCGAAATGAAGGCGGGGTCGGTAATGTTACCTTGGTGGTACGAGCGACGGAAAGCTCCTACCGAATGTGTTCATGCGGGGTTCGAGCCCGACGTCTCGTGATGGGGCCGGTGCGACCTACATGAGTATTTTTCGATTCTATATCTCGGTGGCGATCCGAGCCGTTTGATTGATTTGGGTGACCTGACAGCTTCTCCTTAGGGGAGATTCTGTAGGCGGACCCCTCCGAGCCCTTCTTGAGAAGGTGGATGCCGAGGCTGGGGATGCGAGGGATTGTGAGTTTGATTTATTCTGGTGAACCAAAAAACACCGTAGCTCCTGGGGCGTAGGGTCTGGCGGTTCGTTCAGTTTTACTCAAAGTCTTACACCCGCGTACCGCGCCTTTGGTTTTTAAACATACGGAGGGGTCGGGCGAAGAGGGTGTCTAACCAGGTAGACACCCTCGGCATCCCCTGAGCGATGTCCATGCCCCTGTCGTTGCTGGGGTCGGAAGCTTGGTAATGAAATTGATGTGCAAAGTAAGTAAATAGGGGTGCTTATCTTTCAGCGGTCGTTGGTTCGTCGTTTTTGCCCGGGCCGTCTGATCGGTCCGGGTGGCCCGTTGGGCCCCCCTAGGCAGGGGTTCCGTCATCGGATCGTTCCGTGGTTCTGCCTGGGGAAGCAGAGGCTCGCCAGCATGCATGTGTGCCTTGATTCCCGCGCCCGGTGTGCGATAGTGGTGGGCCATGCCCTGATAACGTCTTGTTTGACTAGAGCGCATTCCGTCAGTCCAGAGCGTGTCCCGTCGGTTCCGGTGCGTCCCCTCAGATTCCCGTCGGCATTGATTTCCCACCTGCATTGAATAAGGGAAGGCAGAGAGTTTTTTGTCCCCACCTTTCGTCTTTCCTTAGCTGCCGCGCCTCTTCCTTAAATAGGGAGGGGGAGGGGAGTTCTCGTCCCACTTCTTGGCCTGCCTCTTAGCTGCTACCTTTTCTTCTTCTTTCCACCGAATGCGTTCGTGCGTCGTGGCGGTTCCTGAGTGAGGGAGGGCAATGCCAGAGAGAGAGAAACTCACTGATCCGCTCATGAATACGGAGTGTGATGTCGAGCTGGAGGTCACCCAACGTAGATGAGATGGTGCGGATCGCTTTAGCTGAGAAGGGGTCGCTGCCGTCGAAGGAGGAGGGGCACTGGAGAGTGCCGAGCGTCGTTGGCCTCGCCGTCATTCGTTGCGGCCTTCCTTCGGTGGCAGGCGTCCCCCGTTCAGACGCCGTTGTCGGGGTTGCGGCTGATGATGATGGCGTAGTCCCCGGATGCCCTGGCGGAGGTGCCATTATCGAGGTTGTGGCTGATGACGATGGCGTAGTCCCCGGATGCCCCGGTGGAGGGGCACCATAGTCACCGGCGTGGTGCTCGATGTCGCAGATGACGGCGCCTTCGAGGATCCTGCAGAGCGGTGGGACGTCGCTGATGGAGGGCGTGGCACGGCGACCGTAGTAGATGAACTGGCCCGTGTACATGCCCAGACGTCACCGATGGAGGGCGTGGCACGGTGGCCGCAGTAGACGAACTGGCCCATGTTCATGCCCTGATGTTGTCGATGGAGATCATGACACGGCGACAACGGTAGTACTCGTAGTAAAGCTATGTAGAGACTGTAATTGAATAAGTTTGTGGGGGAGCCCCCGAGAGAATAGTCCTCTGAATTTTAAGAGTACATTAGTCCTTTTTGTGATGAAATCACTTTGTAAGCGGTGAATTTGTGCAAAAACGAACAAATTTTCATCTTTTGTTATGGCAAACAGTTTTTCAGCTTCCTCTTTTTGTAGAAGAGGTTTCGGTGCCCTCCGACCCTTCTCATGGCCCAGGTTGTGAAGGCTAAGAGTGCGGGTGAAACAGCTCTGATCACGCTGGTGAGCAAGGAGGCCGTAGCCGCTGGGGCGTGGGTTTCCCGTAGTCCTACCAGTTATACTCAGACTTTGTTCCCGTAATTCTAGCCCTTAGAACTTGTTATGAGAAGAACGGAAAACTTAGAGAATGTTTGCAAAGATAACACAGGAAGTGTTTGCAAGATAAACGCACTTGTATCATTTGTATTAGCCCCTGAGTGAGGTCCGACCCCTCGCAATTTGCATGGGTTGGATGTCACTAAAGATCAGGGATTTGTAAAGGCCGAAAACTGATAAGGAAAAGTATGCGTTTATTTAAGGGTAAAAGCGACGTAGATGTTCGATGTTCCAGGCGTTTGTGAAGACCTTGCCATCTATGGTTTTCAACTTGTAGGCGCCTGGCCAGAGTACTTCTGTGATGATGTACGGCCCTTCCCAGGGTGGGGAGAGCTTGTGGTGGTCCTTGTTGCTCTGCACAAGGCGGATAACAAGGTCCCCGACGTTGAAGGCTCGGTTCTGCACCCGTCGGTCGTGGTACCACCGTAGCACCTACTGGTACTTGGCCGATCGGAGGAGGGCGATGTCGTGGGCTTCGTCGAGTTGGTCCATGGCATCTTGGTGGGATGCCTCAGCTCCCTGTTCATCATATGCTCTGATTCTTGGCGCTCCGTAGTCGAGGTCCGTCGGGAGGACGGCCTCGGCACCGTAGACCATGAAGAAAGGCGTGTAGCCGGTGGCTCGGCTGGGAGTTGTTCTTAGGATCTAGAGTACTGCGGGAAGCTCGGCGACCAGCGTGCACCGAGCTTGTTCAACCGGTTGAAGATCCTAGGCTTGAGGCCTTGTAGGAGCATGCCATTTGCGCGCTCGACCTGCCCGTTCGTCCAGGGGTGCGCGACGGCCACCCAATCGATCTGGATGTGTTGTTCATCGCAGAATCGAATGAATTTCCTGCCGGTGAACTGCGTGCCATTGTCTGTGATGATGGAGTTTGGTACTCCAAAATGATGGATGATGTCGAGGAAGAACAGCATAGCCTGCTCAGATTTGATCATGGAGATCGGCCGAGCTTCGATCCATTTCGTAAACTTGTCTATGGTGACAAGTAGGTGGGTGAAGCCCCTAGGCGCCTTCTTGAATGGCCCAACCAGGTCAAGCCCCCAGACCGCAAAGGGCCACGTGATGGGAATTGTCTGGAGTGTCTGGGCCGGGAGGTGAGTTTGCCGAGCGTAGTACTGACACCCTTCGTAGGTGCGTACGATTTGCTCGGTGTCGGCTACTACAGTGGGCCAGTAGAAGCCCTATCGGAATGCATTTCCAACCAAGGTTCTCAGCGCGGCATGGTGACCGCAGACCCCATGGTGGATGTCACTCAGGAGAAGTCTTCCCTGTTCGTCGGGGATACAGAGCTGCAGGATCCCGGTGTGGCTCCATTTATAGAGTTCGCCCTCTACAAGAACAAAGGACTTGGCGTGACGTGCGAGCCATCGAGCTTCTGTCTTGTCTGCTGGCAGCACGTCATGGAGGAGGTAGTCGATGTAGAGTGTTCTCCAGTCATCCAGAGGGTCGGGCTCCGTTGTTGGATCTACTTCAAGATCCATGACCTCGGGGTCGGGCAGAGCCATCGGTAGGTTGGCCCCCAAGGCCGGATCTGACGGGCCATCGTTGGCCGGTTCTGACCATTCGTAGCGTACCGAGGGTTTGTGTTGATCGCTAGCGAACACACCCATTGGCACCGGCTCTCGACCAGACGTGGCTTTTGCAAGTGCATCGGTCGCCTCGTTGAGGCGCCTCGAGATGTGGTTGAGCTCGAGACCGTCGAACTTGTCTTCCAGCCGTCGGACCTCTTAGCAGTACGCAGCCATCCTGGCGTCATGGCAGCTCGACTCCTTCATGACTTGGTTGATGACCAGCTGGGAGTCGCCCCTGATGTCGAGACGTTGGATGCCCAACTCGATGGCGATTCGTAGGCCGTTGATGAGCGCTTCGTATTCAGCCACATTATTTGATGAGGGAAAATGGAGACGAACCATGTACCTCATGCAGACCCCGAGGGGTGAAACGAAGACCAGCCCCGCGCCGGCGCCCTTCTTCATCAGCGATCTGTCGAAGTACATCGTCCAGTACTCTTGATTGACGACAACCAGCGGTATCTGGACTTCGGTCCACTCCGCGATGAAGTCAGCTAGCACCTGGGACTTGATCATCGTTCGGGCGGCGTATGTGATGCCTTGATCCATTGGCTCGAGCGCCCACTTTGCGGTTCTTCCTGTGGCGTCCTGGCTATGGACGACCTCGCTGAGGGGGAACGACGTCACGATGGTCACTCGGTGTGACTCAAAGTAATGGCGTAGCTTCCTCTTGGTGATGAGGACGGCGTATAGGAGTTTTTGGATCTGGGAGTAATAGGTCTTGGAGTCGGATAGTACCTCGCTGACGAAGTACACAGGACGCTGGACCCTAAGGGCGTGTCCCTCTTCCTCCTGTTCTACTACCAGGGCGGCACTGACCACCTGTGTGGTGGCTGCTATGTATAGCAGGAGGGATTCGCCGTCGCTCGGAGGGACCAGGATCGGGGGTCTCGTCAGAAGCTGTTTGACCTCATCAAGTGCCTCCTGGGCCTCGGACGTCCACTCGAAGCGGTCGGTTTTCTTCAGAAGTCGGTATAGGGGGAGACCTCGTTCGCCGAGGCGCGAGATGAATCGACTGAGTGCGGCGAGGCATCCGGTGATTTGTTGAACCCCTTTTATATTCTGGATTGGGCCCATTCTTGCGATGGCGGAGATTTTCTCCGGGTTGGCTTCAATGCCACGCTTGGAGACGATGAAGCCGAGCAGCATGCCACTTGGGACCCCTAAAACACTTTTTTCAGGATTGAGTTTGATGCCATTCGCCCAGAGTTTCACAAAGGTTTGCTCAAGATCGGTGACTAGGTGGTCGGCACGTTTGGACTTAACTATGATGTCGTCGACGTAGGCCTCAACAGTCCGCCCGATGAGGTCTCTGAAACATTTGAGCATACAGCGCTGGTACGTAGCCCCAGTGTTCTTTAGACCGAACGGCATTGTGACATAGCAGAACGATCCGAAGGGGGTGATGAAAGACATCGCGAGCTGGTCGGACTCTTTCATCGCGATTTGATGGTACCCGGAGTACGCGTCAAGGAAGAAGAGGGTTTCGCACCCTGAGGTAGAGTCGACTATTTGGTCTATGCGTGGCAAAGGAAACGGATCCTTTGGGCACGTCTTGTTGAGACCTGTATAATCAACACACATCCTCCATTTTCTGCTCTTTTTTCGCACAAGAATGGGATTAGCTAACCACTCTGGGTGGTATACTTCCTTGATGAACCCGGCGGCCGATAGTTTCGCTATCTCTTCGTCGATGGTCCTATGCTTCTTCTCGTCGAAGCGACGTAGGCGTTGCCTTACTGGCTTAGAGCCCGGGCGAATCTTCAAGGTGTGCTCGGCGACCACCCTCGAGATACCCGGCATATCCGAGGGTTTCCACGCAAAGATGTTTTTGTTGTCGCGGAGGAAGTCGACGAGCGCGCCTTCCTATTCGGAGGACAGTGTGGTACCGATGCGTACCGTTTTACCCTCGGAGTCGCTGGGATCCATGAGGACCTCTTTAGAACCCTCTGCCGATTCGAATGACCCGGCCGACTTTTTGGCGTCGGGTGCTTCTTCGGTCACCTCTTCCTGGAGGGCAACGAGCTCTTCGGAGGCAACGGTTGCCACGGCGTGGCCGCAGCACTCGACCTCGCACTCGTAGGCACGCTGGAAGGAGGTGCCGATGGTGATGACCCCGCGGGGGCCCGGCATCTTTAGCTTGAGGTAGGTATAGTTGGGATCGGCCATGAACTTCGTGTAACATGGGCATCCCAGGATGGCGTGGAAGGTTCCGGGGAACCCCACCACGTCGAAGGTGAGGGTCTCAATCCTGTAGTTGGATTGATCCCCGAAGGTGACGGGCAGATCGATCTGCCCTAGTGGCACGTCCTGTTTACCAGGTACGACGCCGTGAAAAGGCTCTCGGATTGGGTGGAGGTTCGATCGATCGACGCCCATCTCGTCGAGTGTCTTGGTGTACATGATGTTGAGGCCGCTGCCTCCGTCCATCAGTACTTTCGTGAGTCGCTTTGGGCCAACGATCGGGTCAACTACAAGCGGATCGACGGTCGATCCGCGATGAACGGCCGAGAGCGAACGGGCCAGCATCCAGGTCGCTCTCGGCCGTTCATCACGGATCGACGGTCGAGCGCGCTCCTCGGCGGATCAAAATCGGCGCGCGGCGTCCGTCCCCGAACCCTAGGCTCATTCGACTCCCTCCCTTTCCTCTCTCAGCGCAGCGGCGGTCTGAGCGAAAGAGCGAGAGCGAAGAGAGGTGATGGCGCCGTCGCCGGCCCCCTTGCCGGCGCGCGCGCTGCCCAGCGGGTGAGCACGCCGCCGTCGAGCGGTCTGGGCGACGGTGCCCTGATCCCCACACGCACCGCGGTGAGTAGATCTCGCTCCTACTCCATGGATCTCGGCAGGGTGGGGGATAGGGCCGCCGAATATGCGGTCGTTGGGGGCTCCCAGTAGGGAGGACGCCGGGTGTTGGTGCGCTGCGGCAGGGGATGAGGAGCGCGGAAGGAGTTAGGGCGGGAGCGGAGCGAGGCATGCTGGAGTTGATTTTGTTTTTTAAGACGTGTGGCGCATGCGACAGTGAGTGGAGCGAGGCGTCCGGCCTTCCGGACGTTTTAATGGTAACATTATCGTTAAAGAATCTAAGCTTGATGACATCTCCTCTTTCAAAGCTAATTTTTTTTGCCGCAAATTTCGATTATGTGCCTGCGTCTGGGTCCCATGGTGATATTGTTACTGACTGGGATCAAACGATGCACAGCAGCTTGACCAATACTCTAACGGTGTCTTGCATTGCGGAGCACTTCCTCACTATCACTAATGTTTATGCACTGTCCGATCACCGAGACTCTCGACTTTTACTCGCGATCTTGTTGATCTTCAGCCGCTCATTGAGGGACCTTGGGTTATCATTGGTGATTTCAATCTCACCAGGATTACTGCTGAAAGAAACAACCAATCCTTCAACCTTTCCGTTGCCAATGCCTTCAATGACGGACACAATACACGACCCTGGTCTCGATCTCGAAGAAGTGAGCTTGGTCGGACTGGTACCCTGTCCGCCCAACCTCTGATCACACCTCTATTTTCTTAACAATGTCAACCTCCATTCCTAGACCACACCTATTTCGGTTTGAAAGGGCCTGGCTGCATAACTCTGTTAGGATTTACTTAGGATTATACACTTATACAGGATCTCTAGTTCTGATTAGGATTACCTAATTAATCTTAAACATAGAATTAGATCTTGGGTTATACCTTCGTTGGCGGATGATGAAGCCATTAGCGATGACCCATGCCTGTATGATGCAGGCGCTGATGGAGTGTGTCGGTGAAGTTGTATCCCGTAGTCATACGTTTTCCTGGTGGTGGCGACTTCCTCCTTGCTTCCCCTGCGCTACTTTGATGATCCCCTCGACAAGGTCAAGGGAGGCGGCGGCCTTCCCTTCACTTCAGCGCTCGAGTTAGATCGGACGCTTAGGGTTATGTGGCTAACCTTTCTCGTTTCATTGGGTACCGAGGGGGGAAGGAGAGCCCCTATTTATGAGTGCTATGTAACCACGAGGGGGGTGGGTGGGCGGGGCAACCGTGGGTTTCATTTTTTTTTTGAGGGAACACCGTAGGTTTCATTTGGCGACTCGGATCAAGTCGCCACGTGGGGTTTCTCCTGTGGACTCGGTCTTTCGACCGTTCGTGAGATCAACAGAACAAACTCTTCTTTCCTCCCCTCAGTTCTCCCGGCTTGGACAAATGCTTTTCCCTGTGCTGACGCTGCTGGTATTCTTGCCGCGTGCATCAAGTCGACACGATCTGCTGCCAAGGTTTGGTCAAGGCATTTCACGGCGCCACCCTATATCATTCATTGTAAATTCGTAATCCAATTATTTGACACCTTCGTAGAAGATCGTGGTCTTTCCCCAGCAGAAATGCAGAGGCGCTCAAGGAAATAGTCACTATTGGAAGCAGAGAAGGAAGCAGAGTTCGGGCAATTCGAGAAGGAGATGCCAACACTGCTTTATTTCCATCATGCTTATGCATCGATGCGCTTAAGACGGAATGGAATCCGTCAGGTGGAGGTCCAATGGAATGATGATCACGAACCATGAGGGGAGGGGAAGGTGACGGCTCTCACAAATTCATTATCTATTTTTCAGAAGCATTTAACCTTTCTCAACTATTCTCTGAAAAATTATCCCATTGATTCAAATTTTGACAGAGATTTTAAACTAGACAAATATCATCAAAAATTGCTTCTGAAAAAAGAATAAAACTTAAACTCGTAGAACACTGTTCATTTGGTCCAAGCATCAAAACGGCCCAGCTTGCTCTGCTTTCGCGCGCGCTGGGCTTGGGCCGGCAAAGCCGCCCGCCGCGCGCGCCTGCCTGGGCCGAATGCTGGCCCGTTCGCTCTCGGCCGTTCATCGCAGATCGACGGTCGAGCGCGCTCCTCGGCGGATCAAAACCGGCGCGCGGCGTCCATCCCCGAACCCTAGGCTCATTCGACTCCCTCCCTTTCCTCTCTCAGCGCAGCTGCGATCGAGTGAAAGAGCGAGAGCGAAGAGAGGTGATGGCGCCGTCGCCGCCCCCCTCGCCGGCGCGTGCGCTCCCCAGCGGGTGAGCACGCCACCGTCGAGCGGTCTAGGCGACAGTGCCCTGATCCCCACACGCGCTGCGGTGAGAAGCTCCCGAAACCCTAGATCTGATCGGTGCCACCGCAGGTCCCCTCGCCGGAGCGCGCGCTCCCCACTGGGTGAGCGCGTCGCCGTCGAGCGGTCCTATGACGGTGCCCTCGGCCGGGCTTGCGCGCAAGGCGGTGAGCCCGGCTCGGCTTCTCCCCGCGCGCCGATGAGGCGGCGGCGGAGCTCCTTCCCGCACGACGACAGGAGACAACCCACGCGACGGCGGTGGTAACGTGCGGCGGAAGAGTCCGGGTAGGTCCTCCAACCATAGAACGGTTGGGCGCCCCCGATCAGGGCGCGGATCCAAGGGTCCAATTGGCCGTTGGGCCAATTGTTGGAGATCACCTAACACATACTTGATTCATTGGATCATAGCCTTGGTCAGATTTGGTTATGCAAATTAAGATCTGACATAGCTAGATGGTGTTGGATATGGATAGGATAGTAGACAAAGAAACATTGTTGGGAAAAAAACTGAAGTATGAAGTGACTGTATACCCTTAATTGTTGGCTCAGAAAATCATAACCATGGTTAAATTTGATCCTTTCAGTAATAACCATTTTCAAATAGATATGTACTGTGAACAGTTCTGTCGCAATGTTTGCTTAATTTGCAAAATTGGTGCTATGACTACAAATTAATTGAAAGAAAATTCCAAGCACATGGTGCGACGATCATAACTGTTACAGTTAGTTTGGAATTTCAAACATATAGCTACATATATATATATATATAGAATGGTATATTGGTCATTTTCAGGTTCAGAGTCTGATTTTTTTTTTCTGCATATCATTAGGTAGCATGGTTGGATAAACCCATTTTGCCTGTGTACAACAGAAAGCCGTATCCTTGTAGTGAATAGTAGAATGTTTTGTGCCTGTGCAGTAAACATTTCTTCTTTGTCTCTATCATCAGGAAGCAATGTCGAGGCGACTAAGTGATGCTACAACGGAACAATCCAGTAATGACGATTCATCTGTTGATGAGAGGCCAAAGCCTCGTAAGAAGATAGAATCTACCTCAGTAAAGGCAAAAACCACAGCTCCAAAAATTATACTTCACGATCCTAAATGGTCTGACGGCAGCATTCCATTGGATGCATTTCCTGATAAACTCTCCAAAATTGGAAAGGTAAGCAACTCTAGTTTATTGGCTCAGTCTCCATTTAGTGTTCCTGACTTGACTTGAGTTTCTAATATAATTTCTACTGAATTTCAGGAAGCTTTTGAAAGGAGAGATTTAGCAGCAACTGCTGCAGCTAACGTCCTGCAAGAGGCATTGGTCTCTGAATCTGTAATCAGGAATATAAGGTATTTGGACACATATATTTTCCCTTTCTAAAAACAAAACCAGTGCATTTGTTTAGCAGAAAAGTGGTGCGATAATATCTTGTTTATTTCTTCCTATTGTTCAGCAGAAAAGTGGTGTGATAATATCTTGTTTATTTCTGCCTACAGCAAGTTCTCTGAAATCTGCACTTCGTCAAAGGTCTCCAATCCATTTCCAACAGTCGATCTTTTCCTGGTTGTCTACGAGGATACTCTCAAATGGAAGACCATCTCTGAGTCTATGGTGACCAATGGGGCTGAAGAGGAATTCTTCGAGAAATCAGCTAAGCATTGGGTTGGCGCTGCATTAGCCACTGATCTTGAGGTCCTCAAGCTGCTGAACGGTGCCACTGGATCCTTCTCTCGGACGAGGAGCACCAACAAGCCAAATGCATCTTCAGTGGAACCACCAAGAACAAGCCTGTCGAAGAAGCCAACACATGGAGCTTCAGCAAAAGTGCAGTCTAAGGTTGCACCAAGCTCTCCACTGAGGTGCACATGGAGTAACACCGAGAGCATGAGTGAGACAGCTGAGCTTGCCAAGTCCTTGTGGCGTGAGATGCATACGTGGTTCCTGACTTTTGTGGACGAGGCACTGGATGTGGGCTTCCACCGGTTCGAAGATCAGAACGTCGCTAGCAAGAGAAAGCACAGCAGCCACATAACGATGTCCTCTCACAGTTCAAGAAGATCAGCGACTGGTTGGACCAAGTAGGGAAGATTGCAGAGGAGGAGAGGACCAAGGAGAAGATCGAGTGCTTGAAGCGCAAGATCTATGGGTTTGTCATTAGCCACATGGGGTCTGCATTCGAGAGCTCTGTCTCGGTTTCTTCCAGGAGTTGAGGGGATGCTTCATGCTCTGAAGCTTGCTGCTCACAGTTTCTGTTCACATTGGTTCTTCAAATTGTTAAGATTTGAAGGTTACACAATCATGTAGCCTGTTGGTGTAGTTCTTTGTTTTCTTTTGGGGTGCCTAATTTATGACTTGTTTCGTCATGTGAATAAATTATCGTATTATCATTATGGATTGCCTTATGTGTGGTTTGTCAGGTATGATTATGAAGAGAGCGAGGCTATCTCCATTTCTTGGTTCAGTTTGCATTTTGTTGTGAGTTTGTGACCATATGTCCATGTCAGCCGTCGTACTGAGAGCTGTGACTATGCGCAGATTGAGATGATTATGCCCTTTCAAAGCAAAAGGCATATGCAACGGTAAAGACAATCATGCTGCTGCCTATAACTTTTTCTCTTTATGCAACGGTAAAGCAAAAGTCATGTTGTCAAATGTGTGATTGCTCAATGTGCATATGTGAATGTTGCTGAGTTTACTTTGAGTATGCAACTGACGTAACATTTTTGAACAAACCAACAGCAAAGAAACTCCCGGGTCCTGAATGACATCCACTGAAGGCAACACCACACAAGAACCAACCGAATTTCAAGTGTTCCATCATCAAGCCATCTGGTAGACTGACAGTTGCATTCTAATTGGACTGTAAGATGAAAACGTTGAGCCATATATAAATGTCGGCGAAGTGTAAAATCTGAGCACTGAAATTAAACGTTGATATTTGTGAGGACCCTACTACCATGTCCTCATAATTGGCATTCAATACTAGCGTTTCAAGAAAAGTTCTATAGAACGTATTTTGACTGGTGAAGCATTTAATGGTAGTAGTTTATATTTGTAATCTGTAGCTGATTCATGATCATCATTCGGTAAAAAGTTTAGAAGTTAACTCTCCTTTGGTTGTTTTTGGGCTAATGTACTTTCTTTGTTTTCTTTTAGAATTTTTTTCTATCAGCTAAATGAAATGGAATTGCACACTGCCGTGGCCGTATGGTGTCCTTCACCGGTTGGATTTGTCGCCATATGAATGGTTATTGAATTCATCAGACGAAGAGAGGACACTGATGATTGCTGATCCTGAGCTGGGTGGAGCTTCCGTGCCAGTGAATGTTGGATGGTCCAATGCAGTTTTTAACATTGAACAGAGGTCCTGGGAATGATCCAGTAGATTAAGCTCTTTCATATTCTTTATTTGTGCAGATTATGATACAGATATCCTGAAGTTTTGTTTTTGTTTTCTTCAAACACGCAAGAGAGTTACGTACGTACATACAGATTGTAGTAAAATGTCTACATTTTCACCTCGAGCCGTTTGAGTTTCCATAACTACTTCATGTTAAATTATTCGATCTTGACATTACATTATATACAGTAGTACGCATGCAGGAAATGAAGGGGCGCTCGCCTCGCGTAACAAACACCACCTGAATGCGCTCTCATCTCAGGACACCCTGACCCTCCCTGCTTCATTTTATAAAGCAGATCGACCAGCAGCCGTCGCCCGCACCTCGCCCGCTCGCCGTCCACCTCCACTGCCACCCCTTCGCGCAATCGCTCTCGGCCTCCGCACATAGTAACACACCTCCGCAAGCGCGCCTCCCCCACAGCCCACGGCCCACATGGCTTCCTCCGCCTCCGCTCGCAGTCCCAACGCCAACGAGGCAGAGACCGCCGTCAAGAGGACCGCCTTCGGCCCCAAGAACGCCATCGCCGTCGTCACCGACCCCGCGCCGTCGCCGGTCTCTGCTAGCTTGAAGAAACAAGCCAACAAGCATAACAACATCCTGTCGCGTAGCAAACTGCCAGTGGGAGTGTCTGATCTCCGCAAGCTTGTGTCGGCAGCAGGTCTGGGCTGCCGCTCTCCGGCCTCCATTCACTGGTAGAGAACCGAGCTTTACTCCCCGGTGGGGAACCCCCTCTAGTCCCGGTTCCCCACCCGGGAGCAAGCATTCGGGACTAAAGGGGGGTCCTTTAGTCCCGGGTCAGGAACCGGGACTAAAGGAGGACCTTTAGTCCCGGTGGGTAACACCAACCGGGACTAAAGGTGCCTCCTGACATGCCACGATGGCCGGCACCTTTAGTCCCGGTTGGTAATATGAACCGGGACTAAAGGTTTTTTTCTTTTTTCTTTTCTTTTCATTTTTTTGTTTTCTTTTCAAAATAGGTTTTCGTAGTCGTATTGTACGCTGCTAATTATACATTTATATGCGCATATAGTATGTTTCGGTTCAAGCACAATGAACGTATTAAATCACACAATTCAAGCATAGAAATATATATATATATATATATATATATATATATATATATATATATATATATATATATATATATATATATATATATATATATATATTTACATGCATGCATGCATATGTGTATTTTACATTATATTATTTCATGTGCATATATTACAAAAGATTGCATTATAGTTGTTGTGACATAACAAGTTTCTTCTCATCCTCTAGCTTGGCTTCAATGGCAGTGTTGGGTCGAAGTAGAACTCGCCCTTGGAATCGATGACCTGCTCATTAAAAAATCCGGCTATAGACTCTTGAATTGCTTTGATTTGGTCTTGCCGTATGACCTTTTCCTCCAACCATCGAGTCTACAGGTTTGAATTAAAGGAAAATAAATTAATATATGTACATATATATATAAAGACATAGTAACACAATCAATAATAATAATTAAATGAATATATAGTGTATTTTTAACGTACTTTGAGTCTCTCTGTAGGAGTTCTTTGGGAGAGCACCTTGATAAACTTGCAAACATAGTAACCACAGTAGTTGTTCCCCTGTTCCTGCCTCAGACACCACTTTACGAGAAAAAGATTTGTCATCCAATCTGGTGATCCGGTGAAAGCTATATGTTTAATTAATAAAGATGATGCGATTCAGGGGACTTACTTTCAATGGGATTACATTCAGTGGCGCTTTGCATTTTTCCATGTGTTGCTTCTCAATAAAGGTTTTCCAAACACTGCCCAATAAAAAATTTGCCACGTCATCAGATATAGTTAATCATCATGTTTGTGTGTATATATAGTTGCTAGAGATCCCGAAATTACCTCTGGATAATATCTATCATATCTTGGTAGTCTTGTTGTGGTTTTCTCATCGAGTCATAGATTATCAAGTGACTTTTCACCAGATCGATGTCCATCAATATCCAGTGATTGCTGCATGTGTTTATAGGATATAACGCATAACACTCATTAATTAACTAGAATCAACATATGAGCCATTAAGGCTATGATCGACATGATTAACACTCACTTGAAGTTATAGGGAAAGAGTATATCCTTCTTGTGGCGTTGGTTCACTAAGAAGTTCATGATGTTACTCTCTGACTCAGACTTCCAATTAGTCATTGGAGTAATTGGGTCTTTGAATACTATATGGGGATCAACAAAACCAATTTCATTGCAGCCTTCCTTTCTGAGCTCTGTCATTGTAAATCTGCATATATATAGTACTTGTTAGGATAATTTATATGCATATGCACACATATGATGAGTTTAATAATAGATCGAAAGAATTATTACTTACAGGCAATAGCAGCTAATGATAACTTTGTCCAGAGAGGTAAGGTGGCATAGTTGATGAAATTCTGCAAAGTCAACATACATAACATCATCGCCACGGAACCAATGTTCGTCTCTAATTCTGACACCAACGCAGAAGTCTCCACTGGTAGACGCCTGCATGTACCACTTGTTTAGCAGGTACATTTGCGTCCCCAGATCAGATAAGGCTTGAGGGTTGTATAGACTCTGGCCTAGTACAAATTTTTTCTTCCAAATATCAACCTCCGCCGCACTCTCAATGTTTCCATCACCAAACATCTGGTAAAGGTCGAGACCAGTCTCATCAAGAAATTCACCAAGGTGATCCAAATCGACATCCGGAGGTATGTTTGCCTGATGCATTAATCCTAAATTCGAACCATATTCATTACCAACAACTAGCGGGGGGATTGATTGGTGCGCTTGTTGTCCGAGTTGGGCAACTCCTTTCCCTGCCCGCTTCTTTTTCTGTGCTGCCTCAATTGACTTGGTGAGAGTGCGGTCATAGTCTGATAACGTTGATTTGGACGGCTTACGAGATTCCCGCTGTTGATGCTGGTAAGAAGTCACCTTTTTTCTTAAAATATCCGGAGCTACGAAGAAGTACGGTTTCTCTGGGTTTCTCCTTGCTTCTTGATTCATTTTAAGTTTGTCATAGAATCTAGACATGTCTTTTTTATATGCATCAGTTCCTTCTTCCTTCTCTTCAGATATTATTTTGGGAATAGCCCTTGGTTTCACGGTGGCTTTCTTTGCAGGCGGGGACTGATTCTTCGTTTGAGGGGCTGGCCTCTTGCTAGGCTTCTTGGTAGGCGGGGGCGGGGGAGGCGTTGGAGACCTCCTTGGAGGTGTTGGCAGCGGCGTTGGAGACCTCCTTGGAGGTGTTGGCAGCGGCGTTGGAGACCTCCTTGGAGGTGGCGGCTGTGGCGTTGGAGACCTCCTTGGAGAGGGTGTGGATGCAGCCTCGTCTTCCAACACAATGTCATCGTACAGAGCACTATGATGATCTGGCGATTGAACAATTGGATTTAGGTTGGGGGAGGATCTGCTACAAAAAAAGGAATGACATATTATTATGAGCAGATTGTTAATTATTTAAGCCAATACAAATTAATGATGTAGTGTTTTCATCCGCACGTACCTATGGTGAGGTAGTTCAGAAGGAGGTGGAGCCGACATCCCTGGAATGATGATGTAGCGCTTGCGCCATAGAATGAATGTCTTCTCCGCTTCTCCTAGAGTCTTCTCGCCATCACCTCCAGGAATGTCAAGAGGCAAATCACTAAAACCTTTTTCAGCTTTATCTACCGAGATGGTGGCATATCCTTCTTGGATTATATTCCCATGAATCCTTGGTGTCTTGGTTCGGTCGATAGGATTAACAAGACCGATAGCCACCTTGATTGTGGAATTCTCCTTCGGAATGTGTAGCTCACACGTTGTACAAGGTTCAGTGACGTCATCCACAGGGAAGCGCAGTCCTGTGTCCCCTTGATTTGGTATCTCCGTGGAAGCGCAGCTGCTTTTCAACTGAACAGATTGGCTAATGTTGATTCCTGGCTCTGATGCCTGCTTGCTTGCACTCACTGCTATTTGCACTTGCCTTTTGATTTCCTCCTGCATTCTCGCTTCAAGGTTTTTTTCCCGCTCCTGTGCTTCACGCACCGCTTCCTCCAACCTCTGGAGCCGGTGTGCCTCTTCTTCCTTCTTTCTCTGGCGACTTCTGTAGGAAGGTCTGTCCTGAGGGAATCCATGCTCCCACGAGACACTTCCTTTGCCTCTAGTTCGACCACCATGTTCAATAGTCCCGATGGCGTATGTCAGCTCATCCTTCTCTCTGTTGGGCCTGAACGCACCACTAGCAGCAGCTCTCTGAGCATAAAACAATCTTTCTGCTGCTTCTTGCAGTCTTGCGCCATAAACGCACTTCCCTGTCTCCTGGTCTAGTGTTCCCCCATGAGCGAAAAACCAATTCTTTGCACGTTCTCCCCACTCGAGTGATTCTGGTCTGATACCCTTGGCAAGAAGGTCTGCTTCTATTTTGTTCCACTTCTTAATGGCAGTCGGGTAGCCACCTGATCCCAAGGTATGGTGGTATGTCTTCTGTTGGGCATTACGTTGGTTCTTTATCACCCGACTCACACCCTCTTCTGAAGTCTGGTACTGTACAAACTCATCCCAATAGGGCCTCTGCTTTGAGATCGGGCCTGGGACAGTAAAATCTGGTGCTATGTTCTTCTTGACATACGTCGTGTATAGGTGTTTCTTCCAAGTCTGAAACTGGGTGGCCATCTTCTTCATTGCCCAATCCCTAACTCGCTCCTTCAATTCATCACCATCTATTATATCATCATAATCATCTGTTTGGAGCGTGAAATGTACCAAGACATCATTCCAAATTAACGCCTTGTCACGATCGGAGACAAAACTGATATGAGGAGCATTGGTCTTCTTCTTCCATTCACGGGTACTAATCGGGAGCCGGTCCCGTACAAGGTAACCACAGTGGTGCACAAATTTCATTTTATTCGGCCCCCCCGGTTCTCCTGTATCCACATTGAACTCCGAGATGATGAAGCGACCCTCCAATGGCTTTTTGGGACCTTGAACATTTTTACTCTTCGTTGTAGTTGTTGATGTCGATCCAGAGGGCTACAAAACATAAACATTATTTTTAATGTCATGAGCACACATAAGACATATGATAATATATATATATAGCTAATAATAAAAAATATATACTTGGCCAATATGTTGTTGCTCATTTTGTTCAAGAGCTAAGTACTGACTCCCGTCATCTACATCCTCTTGCACGTTATTTTTAGCACCATCATCGCCGGCAACTTGAGTGCCAGTGTTGATCAAATTCATCATCAACTCCTCCTCATCCATATTTCTCGGGTCGGCCATCTAGCTTCAAAAAACAAAACCAATATATAGTACGTCAAATCTTTGCTTATTACATGCGTAAAATCTACAAACAATATGCATTATTAAATCTTGCCCCTCGATCACGGACGCAATTCGCCACACTAGGACGAACTACGTCGGTACTAGGGCGAATTAGGGCACGAGAAAGGGCGGTGTGACAAGAGTGGCGGTGCTCCACTCCGCCGTATATATGTCTATACACATGGGTGAACGAGGGCGGCGGTGCTCCGCCGTATACATAGAAACGCATGGACGAAATGCATATGAATACAAATGACGTATATATACGTGTCGGCGCGGTGGCCGGTGTGCTGACGACGATGACGTGAGGCGGGCCGGCGTGCTGACGACGACGACGACGTGAGGCGGGCCGGGGCGGTGTCGGTGCGTGATGTTGTGATCCTATGTACCATGTGATCAACCATGTAGTCATTCATCATATGAGAAAATTCTATGTTAATAATATAAGTATAAGCCATTATGAAATGTAAGTATATGTGTCTTATTGCTCATATAACCATTACTATTTCCGAAATGATAAGAATTTATTTTCTTCTTCTACAGGCGATCTCTGATGCTATGATATAAAGTTTGAAGATAGTCTTCCCGGAAAAAAATATGTAATGCTCATATTACTTTAGCAACATTAATATATTATATCTGTATATTCAAAGTTCACAAATGAAGAAACATGTGATATTTTTGATAAACTAAAAAACGCTTAGTTTATAAACTGGGTATCAAAATTGAGTTCCTATTTGACCATTATATATCCTACAACAAATCCTTCAAAAAAAAGACCCTACATGAATATATTTGGATAAAATTTCGTTAACAAACATTGATCTATGAAGATAGAAAAAATTCTTCTATTGAAACTGCATCTTGAAATAATGGCATATCATATAGTGATGAATATATGGCGGTTGATGGGCTGGATCATTAGCGGATGGTTCGTAGCGTTGTTTCCAAATAATATATAGCGTGTTTATTATACAAGCCATGGATTTACATCGATCTAATTAATTTCTAAAGTAATTTCATTGGTGATCCTTAATTATACTTGTCATTTAGAGTTCCAAATATTCAAAACTTGCCTTAAGATATGTTTTTATTTAAAATCATTTAGAGTTCCAAATATTCATTTTTAGTTTCTATAGATTTTGTGATTCAAAATTTGGAATTTTCAATCGACCTCGACCGTTGACATGGCTTACACCAAAGTTGTAGTTTTCGACGTGATCTATAACTCGGCAGTGGAGGGCTCGGACGAATGTACAAAGAGATCGACGAATATATCACCTCGAAGCTCGGCAGTGTACGTACTGGAGGGCCTCGGGCCGGCGCGGTGGGGCAACGCGCGGTGGAGGGCCTCGGGCGCGGAGGAGGGCGCGGTGGAGGGCCACGGGCAAGCGCGGAGGAGGGGCACGGGCGCGCGCGGTGGAGGCCGCACGAGGAAGAAGACGGCGGCGCCGGTGTCACAGAAGGCGAACGGACGCGGCGCGAGGTCGAAGAAGAGGGCGGCGGTGTTCGACGAGGAAGAAGACGAGCAGATCGATCTGCCAGGCGCTGGAGGTTATATAGCAGAGGAGAATTACTCCCGGTGCCAGCCACCAACCGGGAGTAAAAACCCTTTACTCCCGGTGCGTATTACCAACCGGGAGTAAAGGTGCCTTTACTCCCGGTGCGTGTTACCAACCGGGAGTAAAGGTATACCTTTACTCCCGGTTGGTAACACGCACCGGGAGTAAAGGCTTTTTTTTGGCGGGCCACGAAACTGCAGCCCACCTTTACTCCCGGGTGGGCTTCCCACCCGGGAGTAAAGGTGGCCTGCAGTTTCGTTTCCCGCCTGTTTTAAGCAATAGTCTTGTTAAATACAATAGAAATGCAATAGTTTTTATTAAATACATAGTAAATTAAATAAAAGGCATAAAATTATTTTGTTAAAAATTTGAATTTTATTTTTGTTTATTGCACATAGGAAAAATCGATAACCTAACTTTTTTTATTTTTTGTTAGAATTATAAAACATAATGTAACTAATATTTATTATTTCGTTAATGCAAAAATGTAGTGTTTAATTAAAATTATTAAAATTATTGGTTTTGGACAGGAAATTTGTTTTCACATCATTTTAACGTTAATATTTTAATTTTTCATCACTCAGTATCCTAATTTACCTTTTTGAGAGAGAAATCCCACCAAATCAAACATTGATTTAATTTGAAATATGACATAATAAACATCTGAATTCACAATTATTACATAATATCTCAAACACACACTATATTAAATCACTATATCATCAAGTGGGCACAGCAGTGAACTTCTTCTTTACGTATGTCCCTTGGTTATGATCGCTTCGTAACCATGGAGTGTCCTCATCATTTACCAAGATGCTAGGGTCTTTGTTCACTTTGAAGGGCGGAATTCGGTCATCCTTTTCATATTCTTCTGACATGTCCGACTTGTCCTCAATTCCCACGATGACTCTTTTCCCTGAAAGAACTATGTGGCGCTTTGGCTCTTTGGTTGAGTCATTATCGTTTTTCCCTCTTTTTGGTTTGGTAGACATATCATTGACATAGAACACCTGATTCACATCCTTGGCAAGGACGAATGGTTCGTCTTTGTACCCAATATTACTAAGGTCTACTGTTGTCATTCCATACTCGTTGTCTACTGTTACTCCGCCTCCGGTCACCTTGACCCATTGGCACTTGAACAATGGGATCTTCAAAGTAGGTGCATATTCTAGTTCTCATATTTCATCTATGCGTCCATAATATGTCTGCTTATTCCCATTCGGGTCTGTGGCATCTATGCGGACACCACTGTTTTGGTTGGTACTCCTTTTATCTTGGGCTACTGTGTAGAATATGTTCCCATTTATCTCGTACCCTTTGTATGTGACGATATGCCATGATGGTTGCATAGCCAATAAATACAGTTGCTCATGGATGCTCTCATCACCTTGACATTTTTTTCGCAACCAACCGCCGAAAGTTTCCATGTGCTTATGCGTAATCCAAGCTTCAGTCTTGCCTGGAAACTCGGATCGTAAGAGATCCTTGTGTGTCTCAATATACGGATCTACCAAAGAGGAGTTCTGTAGAACTGTGTAGTGCGCTTTATTGAAATAATCATCATCCGTACCAATATATGTTTTCCTCCCTAGTGTCCCCTTTCCGCTTAGTCTCCCCTCATGTCTCGATTCAGGAACACCAATCGAGTCAAGGTCGGGAATAAAGTCAACACAGAACTCAATGACCTCTTCTGTTCCATAGCCCTTGGCGATGCTTCCTTCTGGGCGAGCACGGTTGTGAACATATTTCTTTAGGACTCCCATGAATCTCTCTAAGGGGAACATGTTGTGTAGGAACACAGGACCGAGAGTGAAAATCTCCTTGACTAGGTGAACTAGGAGGTGTGTCATAATATCAAAGAAGGAAGGAGGGAACACTAACTCAAAGCTGACGAGACATTGAACCACATCATTCTGTAGTTTAGCTAGATCAGTTGGATCAATTGCCTTCTGAGAAATTGCATTGAGGAATGCACATAGCTTTACGGTGGCTAGACGTACATTTGGAGGTAGAATTCCTCTTAATGCAACTGGAAGTAATTGCGTCATGAGAACGTGACAGTCATGGGACTTTAAGTTACAGAATTTCTTCTCTGTCACATTTATAATACCCTTTATATTCGAGGAGAATCCAGATGGTACCTTGATGTTGTTTAAGCATTCAAACATGATTTCCTTCTCCTCTTTGCTTAGAGTGTAGCTAGCAGGACGTAAGTAATGGCGTCCATCATCTGTCTTCTCTGGATGCAGGTTGTCTCTTTCTCTCAAACAACGCAGGTCCTGTCGTGCTTCAAATGTGTCCTTAGGCTTTCCATACACACCCATAAAGCCTAGCAGGTTCACACAAAGATTCTTCGTCAGGTGCATCACGTCGATCGAGCTACGGACCTCCAGGACTTGCCAATAGGGTAGGTCCCAAAATATGGACTTTTTCTTCCACATGGGTGCGTGACCGTTAGCGTCTTTCGGAATAGGTTGGCTTCCATGTCCTTTTCCAAAGACGACTTTCACATCATTGACCATATCGAGTACATCCTCACCGGTTCGGTTGCGAGGCTTGGTCAGGTGGTCTGCTTTCCCTTTAAAATGCTTACCTTTCTTTCTTACGGGGTGATTTGCAGGAAGAAATCGACGATGGCCAAGGTACACGACCTTTCGACATTTTTTCAAGAATACACCTCTAATATCACCGAAGCAGTGTGTGCATGCATTATATCCCTTGTTTGACTGTCCTGAAAGATTACTTAGAGCAGGCCAATCATTGATTGTTACGAACAACAATGCTCGCAGATCAAAGTGTTCCTGTTTGTACTCATCCCACACACGTACACCTTCTTTATTCCACAAAATGAGAAGTTCATCAATAAGTGGTCTCAGGTACACATCGATGTCATTGCCAGGTTGCTTCGGGCCTTGGATGAGCACAGGCATCATAATGAACTTCCGCTTCATGCATAACCAAGGAGGAATGTTGTAGATACTTAGAGTAACAGGCCAAGTGCTATGACTACTGTTCTGCTCTCCAAAAGGATTGATACCATCTGTACTTAAAGCAAACCTTAAGTTTCTTGCGTCATTTGCAAACTCCGGGAATTCTCTATCGATTGCTCTCCACTGGGACCCATCAGCAGGGTGTCTCAACATATTGTCTACCTTACGGTCTTCTTTGTGCCATCGTAACAATTTTGCATGTTCTTTGTTTCTGAACAGACGTTTCAAGCGTGGTATTATAGGAGCATACCACATAACCTTGGCAGGGATTTTCTTACGTGGACGTTCGCCCTCAACATCACCAGGGTCATCTCGCCTGATCTTATACCGCGACGCATGGCATACCGGGCATGCATCCAATTTCTCGTACTCTTTGCCACGGTATAGGATGCAGTCATTAGGACATGCATGTATCTTCTCTATTTCTAGCCCCATAGGACAGACAACTTGTTTTGCTTCGTAGGTAGTGGCGGGCAATTCATTGTACTTCGGAAGCATCTTTTTTGGATTTTTAGTAACTCTCCAAATCCCTTGTCAGATACACCATTCTTTGCCTTCCATTGCAGCAATTCTAGTGTGGTTCCCAACTTTTTCTGCCTTGCATCACAAGTTGGGTACAACAATTTCTTGTGATCTTCTAGCATCCGCTCGAACTTGATCTTCTCCTTTTCACTTTCACATTCTCTTTGTGCATCACGAATGACCTGACAAAGATCATCAGCCGGCTCATCTTCTGCGGCTACCTCTTCTTCAGCTTCTCCCATTGCAGTATCATTGAAGCACGCACCATCAGGAATAATATCATTGTCGTCCCATTGTTCTTCTTCATCTTCTTCCATTACAACACCGGTTTCTCCGTGCTTTGTCCAACAAATATAGTTTGGCATGAAACCCGACTTGAACAAGTGTGAATGAAGAGTCCTTGAGCAAGGATATTCCACCGTATTCTTACATATGGCACATGGGCAGCACATGAAACCGTCGCGTTTGTTTGTCTCGGCCGCACGTAATAAAGAATGCACGCCGTCAATGAACTCTTGTGAGCGGCGATCAGCATTATACATCCAATGACGGCTCATCTGCATTACATGACATAAATATCATATTAAAACCTAGATCATAATTAATTATTTATACAACATGCGTGCCACCACAAAAGATACAAATTTATGAAAGCATCGCTACAATGTAGACAATCCCAACTACCACTAAAAGAACTAAAGCTAAAATACATTTCAGGAGCACAAGGATTTCGCGACCAATCTCAACTAAAACAGACAGATCCCCCGATTGTGCAACATCTTTGGGCTTCTTCGGCTGGATCACTGCCTCATTAGCCGCCGTATCTGCCTGTTGTGCAAGATATTTTTGCACGAGTTCAACATACTCTTCCTCCCAGTAGAAGCCTGAACATCGTCCACTGCCATCCCACTGAAATTAAAACAAAAAACTAGAACTTTAATCACAACCATCATGAAAATAGGTATAAACTAACCATAATCATTAAATACGATAAAATAACTCACATTGCGATCCGGACACTTGTAGAAGATACGATCCTTGTTGGGACCCTCCTTCTTCACTCGGTACTCCATCACAATCTTCATCTCATCACGACACTTGCCGCATGGAATGAGAGGAAGGCCCGGCCTAAGTCGCTTTGGAAACCCATGAGAGGCCGAGGACCCGGAAGCAGTTGCCATCTACTCTCTATACTCATTTTTTAATACACTATAAATTTCTTCTTTTATAAACAAATAAAATTAACAAACTATAAAATTATCTAGATCTCTAAACAATGATATTTTTAATGGTCATTGTGTTCTCGTCTTTTACTGCGGCAGGTAAGTAATTCATATGATATTTCCGCAAATTAACAGAAGAATGGGAATGTACACACATAACAGACTACTACGACGATATCGGGACGTGTGAATAAATAACCATCCGTACTAGTTGACCTTGCTTACGTGATCATCTCGGCGAGCATTTCTCCACCGGACAGCACCGTACTTGGTCAAGGAAGAGCTCCGATTCTATGAGGAAGGGAACACGGTCTCCCACGACCGTTGTCGCTCTCCCTCGTAGAATCAAAGCTCCTCCTTGATGTCCGTTACCGCTCGACAGAGAACATGCTTGCCGAGCTGAACACGGTCCGCAAGTTCAACTAGTACGGATTTTCTATAATTTTCTAACTATTTTCTAAGTTTTTATTTATATATACTACATTTAGGTACGGTGATTGACAGACTACTACGACGATATCGGGACATGTGAATAAATAACCATCCGTACTAGTTGACCTTGCTTACGTGATCAGCTCGGCGAGGATTTCTCCACCGGACGGCACCGTACTTGGTCAAGGAAGAGCTCCGATTCTACGAGGAAGGGAACACGGTCTTCCACGACCGTTATCGCTCTCCCTCGTAGAATCAAAGCTCCTCCTTGACGTCCGTTACCGCTCGGCAGAGAACATCCTCGCCGACCTGAACACGGTCCACAAGTTCAACTAGTAAGGATTTGCTATAATTTTCTAACTATTTTCTAACTTTATATTTATATATACTTTAACCTTCTTTCATGTAAATATGCAAGCTTAAAGTGATTTTGAGCTCAAATTGCTTACAAATGAAAAAAAACCACAATAAAGAACCATAAATATATATAGTGAATAAAATGGCATAAGAAAATGGTAAAAAATGAGAGTATGAGATTGGTAACCTTTACAACTGAAGAATCGACGGAGGAATCGAAGAATGGATGGAGGAACAATGGAGGGAGGGAGGAAGCAAGAACACTACTGCAGTGAGCTTCAAAATGTGCTGAGCTCGGGCTCGGGGAGGAAGGAGGAGACGGCCGATTTATAAAGGGAGAACATTTAGTCCCGGTTGATAGATCCAATCGGGACTAAAGGTAACTTTCCAACCCCGGGCGCAGCCACGACCCAGGAGTAGACCTTTACTCCCGGTTGGAGCCACAAACCGGGAGTAAAAGTATACCTTTAGTCCCGGTTGGTGGCTCCAACCGGGACTAAAGGTCCCTGCCACCTCTGTCTGGCGCAGTAGCCGTTGGGCAGGGACCTTTAGTCCCGGTTGGAGCCACCAACCGGGACTAAAGGTATTTCTAGTCCCGGGGGCAAAAAATTCCGGGACTAGAGCCCATTTTGGCCGAGGATCAAAGGTCTGTTCTCTACTAGTGATTGGCGTGGTGACAGATGTTGCTGAATGACGGGAAGGCTTTGTTTCGTTCCGGCAGGACGAAGAGTGAAGACGGTGTTTGTTCTGCCAGTTATTTGTGTCTGGGCTTTTGTTCCATGCATCTTGTACCATCTGTAGTGTTGGTCCTTGATGGTTTTAGTTGGCGTCAGTCGTCAGTTTGTGGTAGTTGTGTTTAAGTTTCAGTTCGTACCTGTCTGGGTGGTGCAGCCCCTGGGAGTCTGTTTCAGTTAAATGTTTAGCAACTTAAGAAACTTTTCTGTTTTATCTTGGAATGTTCGAGGCTTAGGCGACCCGGATAAGTGCTCAATCGTTCGTGGCGCTGTTACCTCTGCTGCTCCTTCGATAATCTGCATTCAAGAATCTAAGCTTCAGGACATATCCTCTTTCATTCAAAACACGACCTTGGTCTCGAAGAAGTGAGCTTGCATTGGTCGGAAAACGCTTCACCTGGACCAATCAACAACCAAACCCCATTCTTGCACGCCTTGATCGTGCCTTCACAAACCTCAACCATAACATGTTTTTCCCCTCTGGTACCCTGTCCGCCCTCCCCTACCACGCCCAACCTCTCATCACACCCACCCCTATTCTCTTGACAATGCCAACCTATTTCGGTTTGAAAGGGCCTGCCTGCTGCATGACTCTTCTTTCCTCCCCTCGGTTCTCCCGGCTTGGACACATGCTTTTCCCTGTGCTGACGCTGCTGGTATGCTTGCCGCGTGCATCATCAAGTCGACACGATCTGCCTCCAAGGTTTTGGTCAAGGCGTTTCAGGGCGCCACCCTATATCATTCCAAATTGTAAAATCTTAATCCAATTAGTTGACACCTTCGAAGAAGTTCGTGGTCTTTCCCCAGCAGAAATGCAGGTGCGCACGGACTTCAGAGACCGCCTGCCAGAGGCGCCCAAGGAAATTAACACCCACTTATTGGAAGCGGAGTTCGGGCAATTCGGGAAGGAGATGCCAACACTGCTTTATTTCCATCATGCTCATGCATCCATGCGCCCAAGACGGAATGGGATCCGTCAGGTGGAGGTCAATGGAATGATGATCACGAGCCATGAGGGGAAGCAAGGTGATGGCTCTCACAAAACAATTATTGGGCAGCCGGGATCCTCTGCATGGAAATGGATGGATCCGATCCCCCTTGACGGGTGCCTTGCCCTTAATTGGCACGCATGCAGGGAATCAAGGGTCGCTCGCGTAACAACCTCCACACCTGAAATAGTGCAAGCGGCGCTCTCATCTCTCAGGCCTCGCTCGGTGAGCGACACCCTGACCCTCCTGCTTCATTTTATAAAGCAGATCGACCAGCAGCCGTCGCCCGCTCGCCGTCCCACCTCCACCACCACCGGCACCGCCTCGCGCAATCGCGCTCGACTGCCACGGCTTCCGCCGCACCGTCCACCGACGAAGCGCTCCACTGAACAGGCCACAGCCCACCTCAGCACCCAACGCCGCCAACGTCTACGAGGAAACCACCACCGTCAAGAGGACCGTCGCCGCCCTCAGTCCCGCTGACCCCGCCACGCCGCCAGTCAAGCGCCGTCGGCTCACATTCGCGTCCCCGCCGTCTTCGTTGTCCGTCACTACGTAAAAAACATTTTTTTTAGGGGCGGCTCGTAATGGGGCGGTTTTGTCAGCCGCCCTACGAATGGGTGGCTATAAATCGCTGATTTGTAGAGGCGGTTCTCAGACCATCCCTACAAATCGATTTGTAGGGGCGGCTGGTGTTATCAGCCGCCCCTACAAATTAATTTATAGGGACGGCTGCCGCTCCTACAAATCAATTTTCAGAAATCACAAAAAAAAGCAAAAAAATAGCAATCTTTTTTAATCCGAGGAGGTCCCCCACCGGCAGCCACACACACCCACTCTGTCATTGCAACATTTTTTTTACGATTGTTACACACTTTGCGTCGGCTGGGTTTCAAACCCGTAACATCTCACTCGCGCGTAAACTCCCCTACCACTGCACCTCACGATCACTTGTGTGTATATTCCATTTTGGTTCCCCACGTATTATACAAAACTGAGCATAAATTAATTATTTGAGGCCTTAAACTAATTCAAATGAAAAAGTTGTCAACTACAAAGTTTTATAACTTTTCGAGATCTACAACTTTCATTTTGGTAGTTTCTCCATCCGAGGTCACTTATAAAATTTAAATTTTAAATTTGAGAAATTCAAACGTAGTTTTCCATGACAAGATGATTTCAAATGAGAAAGTTATCAAATACAAAGTTTCATAAATTTTCAAGTTCTACAACTTTCATTTTTACTGTTGTCCATCCGAGGTCGTTTAAAAAAATTCAAATTTCAAATTTTTAGAAATTCAAACATAGTTTTCCTTGATAAGATGATTTCAAATCAAAAAGTTGTCAACTATAAAGTTTCATAACTTTTCGAGATCTACAACTTTCATTTTGGTTGTTTCTCCATCCAAAGTCGTTTACAAAATTTGAATTTTAGTTCTTAATTTTTAATACTCGGCGTCTATTTATAGGGGCACTTCAATATTGAGCCGTCCCTACAAATCCGATTTGTAGGGGCGGCTGGATATAGAACCGCCCTTACAAATCGGGCCATTTATAGGGGCGGCTGATAACACCGGCTGCCCCTATAAATCCATTTGTGAGGGCAGCTCATTTGGCAACTATTTGTAGGTGCGGCTCAATATAAAGCCACCTCTACAAAAAAGGAAGGCGTTGCTACAAATCGTTTTTGTAGTAGTGCGTGAAAGCCGCGACCTCGCGGCGGGTGACGTCTCCGTCTCCCTCCGCTGGGAAAACACTAACAGCGCCAAGGGCGCGGGCGGTTAGGGGCACGCGCACGCCCACCAGGGCGACGTCGTCGTCGTCCGTGAAAACCGCCACCTGGCTGGTGTGGTCTCCCACCCGCTTTGCCGGAAAAAGCGCCCCGCGGCTGGTCGGAGGCATCCGCACGCCGGGGGCGACGTCGTCGTCGTCCGTGAAAGCTGCCTCGAGGGCGCCTCGCTCTACCGGAAAAGCAGCCACGCCGGCGGTCAGGGGCACTTCAAGAACGCCGACCTCCAAGCACCTGGTATGAAAACTGGACCTTTCCCTTTCTCAAATTGCAAATTTGGTTGTCACTCCTGCTCGGCCATGGTGTCCGTGCCACCAACGCCGGCAACACCACACATCAGATCCCGCCATCCACGCCCAGCAGCAGCTAGCCCGTCGCCGCCGGCCTACATTAGCAACCCGTGCCCACGATCAGGACGGCCCCCGGCCGAGCGGCCTCCACTGCTCAGCCCGCCGGCGATTGCTATCACTCCGAGCAACTGCACTGCGGCCTTTGGCAGATCTATACTCCACTCCCTCCTATATGGCTGTTTTGGGCCCCCGATGTGACGAGATCTTGAGAAACCTATGTTCATTTCAGCCCATTTGTATACTTCACTGCTTAGCCGGCGCTAAGTCTTCTCCATTTAGCCAATTTACCTCCCGCTATTAACGCCAAAAATCTCATAGCGCTAAATGTTGATTATCCTAGCATTTGCTCTGCCTCGGCACTATATCCGGCTATAACATCCACTGTAGCCCGAGATTTAAAACTTTGGTGCTATCTATGACTACAAATACAAATTACATACATGGAGAAAAGCTCCGGTCCAAGCGTGGTGTCGAAATTGTTTAAACTTGAATTTATTTAAATTTGAATTTGTTCCAAAATCCCGCATTAATTGGATGGTGCCGAATTTTTTCTTTATACCAGTATAAAACATCCTGGCTACGATTTTCACTTATTATTACACAATTGGTTTGAAACTTCAAATAAACATACATATAGCGTGACATAATCGTGAATTATTAGTCATTTTCTGGTTCATAGTTGTGGTTATTTTCTCTCCATTTTACTCGGTAGCATGGCTGCTGGATAACCATTTTGCATGTGCCATTAGAAGCGTGTTGTGTGTATGGTTAAACTCTTCTTCTTAATTACAATGATACGCAAATCTTTTGCGTATTCGAGAAAAAAAAAACATTTTGCATGTGCACAATAGAAAGTTTTTTTTTTGAAGAATCACAACAGAAAGTATTGGTGTCCTTGTTCAGGATACATTATTCTGCACCTTTTCATTAAACACTTCGTCGTCGTCGCTATTATCAGGAAGCAACGTCGAGACGACTAAGGATTTCATCAGAAATCAGAAAGGTAGGCAGCTGTAGTTTAATTTGTTGTTGGCCTCACAATCTCCGTTCATACGGAGTTCCTGACTTGAGTTTCTATCTAATATACAATTTCCTTACCAAATTTAGAAGGAAGCTACTGAAATAAGAGACACAGAAGCAATTCTTGCAGCTAGCCACCTGGAAAAGGCATCGATCTGTGATTCACTTCTCAGGAAGGAAAGGTATATATATTTAGAGACATCTATTTTTCCCCAGATCCGAGTCGAACCCACTGAACAACCATTCAAATTAAAGCAATGCCCAGTGTATTGTATTGTATTTGTGCAGCAGAAATTAGTGGAGTGATAATTAATGTCTTGTTCATTTTTGCTGCCTACACAGCGAATTCTCTGAAATCTGCGATTCTGCAATGGTCTCCGATCTACTCCCAACAGTTGAACCTTTCCTCGGTGTCCATGAAGATACGCTTCGGTGGAAGGACGTCGCGGAGTCTGTGGTATCCGAGGAGCTATCAGCTACTAAGTACTGGGTCGGTGGTGGTCCTCATGTTGTCCACGAGCTGAGCTTGCCAAATGCACCAAAGACAAAGAGCACGGCGAAGGAGAGGACGGCTGAGCTTGCCAAGGACTTGTGTGGGCAGATGCAAAGATGGTTCCTGGCTTTTGTGGAGGAGGCACTGGATGTGGAGAACAAGTGGAAGCACAGCAGCGACACACCGACGCTTCTCTCACAGTTCGAAAAGATCAGCGACTGGTTGGAGCAGGTACATCATCAGATCGTGGAGGAGGAGTGGACCAAGGAGATGATCATGCGCTTGAAGCACAGGATCGGTCACAACTTAAGACGATTAAAAGAGTAGGGTCTGTTGATCTCCACCAATAGACCCAACGGTCCATTGGGCCCTTGGATCTGCGCCCTGATCGGGGGCGCCCAACCCTAATATGGTTGGTGGGCCCCTATCACACAGCACTATAAATAGAGGAGTGGGGAACTAGGCTCGGACTAACCAGGTTGACTGGAGCCGCTGTAACCACCCACAGAGAAACCTAATCCGATCTAAAGACGAGTGCTGCCAGCGATGGGAAGCTCCACCGATTCCTCTGCATCGCCCCTGCAGGGTCACCACCGGGCCACTGGACCTCGCCTCCTCGCCACCACTACGCTGGAGCTGCCACGACACCGGCGTCCGTGGACCGAATGGTGACTTAGACCAAGGTACATCAACGGTTTTCTCATCTAAGAAAGAAGCCTACCCCTGATCTATAGTTTAGAGGCAATGTAGTATCTAACAATGGTACCAGCGCTAAGGTTACAGTATGGGGTAGAGCATAGAAAAGTAATTACAAGGGGTTCGATCCATTTCAGATTGAAACCCTAACCCTAACCGGGTAAAAAAAAATAGAAAAGAGACCGGGGGTGGCGGATGACACCCAACTCCCGGTCACCACCGCCACCGAGCGGGGAAAGATGCCGCACCGCCGTCCTCACTGGCACACAGCAAGAAAAGAAACGACCCCGTTCGGATCTGAGAAAAAAAGAGGGTTATCCTAACCCTAACCCTAACCCTAATCGGGTGAAACGCAGAGAAGAGAAAGGGTGTCGGTTTTTGGAAAGGATCTCAAAGCCGAACCCTGACCCGCGAAATAGCTCGGGGAAAAAGAACAGTACGCAACCCTAATCCCCAATCGGCAAAGAACCAAGAAAAAACAGACTAGAAAATAAAAGAATCGAATTAGATCCTTCCGGATCTAAGAAGAACAGGGGGTTCGATTGAACCCTAACCCTAATTGGGTTAAGGAAAGAAGAAGAAGAAGAAGAAGAAGAAGAAGAGGGTTTCGGCCTTAAGCAGATGAGAGCCGAACCCTAAACCCGTAGAGACCCTCTGGGGAAGAAGAACAGTGTAACCCAAACACAGTTAAACCCTAACCCATCCCAATCGATCAAAACCGAGAAGAGCAAACAAGATCCAAAGAAAGGGAAAAGGGGAATAGGTAGACCCAGAGGGCTTACCTCGCGGTCGTGCAGACCGGCGCGCGGGGAGAAGAAGGCCGAGCCCAGGGGAGCTGCTCGTCGGACTCTGGACATAGGGGCGCCACGGCCAGGTCGCTTGGCGACGGCGCGCTCACCCGCTGGGGAGCACGCACGCCGGGGAGGGGGCCGGCGACGGCGCCGGGGCTCTCTGCTCGCTCTCGTCGTCGTTTGCTCGTCGCTCGGGCTCGCTCGGCTGAGAAAGGGAAGGGAGAGGAGAAGGCCGAATGGCTGTTAGGGTTTCGACCGACACGGTCGGGGCATTTTTGTTCGCCCGAAGACGCCGCACAGCCGTCCGATCGGATCTAACGGCGCCAGATGCACGGGCCGCATCGCGGCCCAGGCGGGCGCGCGGGCGCGCAGAGCTTTACCGGCCTAGGCCCACGTTGTGGCCTCGGTGCGGCCTGCGCGCGCGCGAAGAGGTGGGCCGAGCCGGCTTTTGCCGGTTTTTGGGCCAAGAAAGGCTGAATGAGCCCGCGAGCCGTTTTTTGTTTTTCCTTTTTCCCATAAGATTGAAAAAATGGAAATTAGCTCAAAACAAATTAGAAAAAGTGTTTTTTCCCTGTGGGCAAAATTCATTAAATTGAATTATTTTTCCGCTGCTAAAGAAATAGTTGATTCTCCAGTTATTTTGAACCAACATGATATTTAATTGGAGAAAAAGAGAGTTTTTCCGTTGCTAAAGAAATTATTTATTCTCCAGTTATTTTGAATCAACGTGATATTTAATTGGAGAAAAAGAGATTTTGACATGATTATGATGTTGTTATTTTCTTACCAACGTCGTTAATAACAATATCGTAATTTAATGATTTTATGCATTAATTCTATTTCTGTCCAACTGTAATGTAGAATTAGTGTATAAGAACAGTTGTGAATTTTAATGATTTATGCATTAATTCTATTTCTGCCCAACGATGATGTAGAATTAGTGTGTAAGAACAGTTGTGAATTTTAATGATTTTATACATTAATTCTATTTCTGCCCAACGGTGATGTAGAATTAGTGTATACGAACAGTTGTATGTTTTGATTTTGACCAACGTTGGAATCAAGGCATACAAATGGCGTTATTTTTATGTTAAGAAAATGTTTGACCTGGTTTTCATCTTGGCTGAGGTGGACTGGGTAGTCACCTCACCGTGTCCCACTGATCATGTGGCACTGGTGAGAGAGACAAACTAGGCTGATGCCGCTTGGGCAACTAAAGAGAGGGATTTTGAATCCCGAAAGATGTCATATGCCCTTGAGCATAGGAAGTATGTCACTGCCAACAAGAAATATTTGGCTGTGACAAAAAACACGATTAAGCCTGCAATTGTGGGCTCAATCCCAGAGTGTGACATGGTCACCAAGTACCTCGATAGAATAAAGAGTCAGTTCACTAGCTCTTCAAAGACATATGCTACGTAGCTGATAAAGCAGCTGGTCACAGAGTGTTAATCTGAAAATGGTGGCATAAGAGAGCTCACGATGCGTCGTCGAAATTATGGAACTGTCGTTTAGGCCATATTTCGAGGGGGAGAATAGAAGACTAGTTAAGAATAATATTCTTCCTCCATTAGAGCTCTCAGATTTAGAACAATGCAGAGAATGCATAAAAGAAAAGTATGTAAAGAAAATTAAGAAAGATGACAAACGAAGCGCAGAAATTTTATAGATTATTTACATAGACATCTATGGTCAGTTTCCTGTAAAGAGTGTGGATGGTTATGATTCGTTCATAACATTCACAGATGATTACTCCCATTATAACTACATTTATTCAATCAAAGAAAGAACAAAAATATTGGATAAATTTAAGATATTAAAGATTAAGATAGTTAGGTCCGACAGTGGGGGAGTACTACTGTCGGCATACCCCATATGGCCAAGTTCCTGGATCTTTTACAAGGTTCTTACAGAAGAATGGCATAGTAGTCCAGTATTTGATACCGGGCGAACCTCAACAGAATGAAGTAGCTGAAAGACGCAATCGTATCCTGATAGATATGGTGCGTAGTATGATAAGTTACTCCACCTTACCGTTGAGCCTGTGGATGGAGGCGTTAAAAATCGCCGTTCATATTCTCAATAGAGTACCAAGTAAGTCGGTGCCAAAAACATCGTATGAGTTGTGGACAGGAAGAGTACCCTCACTAAACACTTACGTGTGTGGGGGAGCCCTGCTAAGGCTAAAGTATTTAGCTTAAACATTGGGAAGCTAGATCCCAAAATAGTAAGTTATCATTTCATTGGCTACCTAGAAAAGTCAAAAGGTTTTCGTTTCTACTGTCCAGACAGACATACCAAGTTTGTGGAAACGAGACACGCAGTCTTCCTAGAGGATGAAATGATGAGGGGGAGCATGGTAGCTCGAGAAATTGACTTTGAAGAGAAGCGGATGTATGCACCTACTCCGATGATTCATGAGCCAATTTTCTCACTATCTGCTGTCGCTGCACCGATAGTGCAAGATACTGTGGTGCCAACACCTGTTGTTATTCTGCCTGTGGCAACAATGAATGATGATGAGGAACCTATTCTTCAGGATCCTGTAGAACCTATTGCCACAAACGAGGGGGAGCAACAACAGCCTCAAACAACAGATGTGCCAAATGTGGAGGCCCTTAGAAGGTCTCAAAGAGTTAGAAAATCAGCTATTCCTGCTGATTACGAAGTGTACAACACTGAGGAATTTCAAATGAAGGATGATCCCACCTCATTTGAAGAAGCCATGAGAAGTGATCATTCATCAAAGTGGCTTGAGGCCATGGAAGATGAAATGAAATCTATGAATGCCAATAAAGTTTGGGATTTAGAGATAATTTCTAAAGGAGCCAAAATAGTAGGTTGTAAATGGGTCTACAAAACAAAACTTAACTTTCAAGGGAATATAGAGACATATAAAACACGACTTGTGGCAAAAGGCTTTATGCCCTAGGAACCAATATGAGATCGATCAAATGAAAATGGTTCCATATACTTCAGCTGTCTAAAGCTTGCAATATGCTCAAGTATGTACGCGCCCTGACTTGGCATTTGTTACCGGGTTACTTGGCAGATTCCAGAGTAATTCTGGAACAGAACACTGGAAATTAGTAAAGAAAGTCTTGCGTTATTTGCAAGGAACGAAAGGCCTCATGATGACGTATAAAATATTTGATTCACTCCATATAGTGAGATATTCAGATTCTGATTATGCGGGAGATGATAGAAAATCCACGTCGGGATATCTATTCACTCTCGCAAGGGGGAGCTATTTCATGGAAAAGCTCAAAGCAAACCGTCACTACATCGTCCACAATATATGATAGTTTGTAGCATGTTATGAGGCAAAGGGACAGGTGAACTGGCTAAAGAAGTTCATACCCGGTTGGAAGGTGGTTGACGATATCTATAGACCACTTAAATTATACTGCGATAATAATCCGGCAGTACAGTATGCTCACAATAATAAATCAAGTGGCGCTGCCAAACACATTGACATAAAGTATTATGTTGTGAAAGATTAAGTCTGGGATCATGTCATAAGTCTTGAGCATATAAGTACAGAAAAGATGCTCGCGGATCCGCTTACAAAAGGCTTACCACCCAACATGTTCAGAGAACATGTAGCTAGCATGGGTTTAAGGGAAAGTCTAAAATTTCTGGACAAAAGAAGGCCCAAAGTTAAGTATCTATTTCAGAACAGAGTGGTATGTTGTAGCTGTTAAATCTATCGGCAATTGACCGTGACGATGAAACATGCTCTATGCGCTAATATGTAATAGAATGAACAAAATTAAATGATATGAAATTGAAAGATGGTAGTGAGATCAAGGAGGAGAATGTTAGTTGATCTCCACCAATAGGCCCAACACCCTTGGATCTGCACCCTGATCGGGGGCGCCCAACCCTAATATGGTTGGTGGGCCTCTGTCGCATAGCACTATAAATAGAGGAGTGGGGAACTGGGCTCGGACTAACGAGGTTGACTGGAGCCACTGTAACCACCCATAGAGAAACCTAATCCGATCTAAAGACGAGTGCTGCCAGCGATGGAAAGCTCCACCGATTCCTCTGCATCGCCCCTGCAGGGTCACCACCGGGCCACTGGACCTCGCCTCCTCGCCACCACTACGCTGGAGCTGCCACGACACCGACGTCCATAGACCAAATGGTGACTTAGACCAAGGTACATCAACGATTTTCTCATCTAAGAAAGAAGCCTACCCCTGCTCTACGGTTTAGAGACAATGTAGTATCTAACAGGGTCCTGTGCCTCCGAGAACTGAGTCTCGTCGGTCTCATCAGTAAGACCGCCATAGACTGTTTTGCAGTAGATTGTACAGACGGTCGATGTAACAGTTTGTTTTGTTCGTCTAGAATACAAGAAACCTTGCATGTTCGTCACTAGGCAAGTAGGCAGTGGAACTCCTGCTGTAGCAGTGTACTCCACCATGGAAACTGTGCTCATATATTGCGCTCTTCAATTTCTGAGATTTTTTTTGAGGGGTTGGTCAATTTCTGAGAAATTTGCTCCCCTTGCCTGTTCAATGTTCGTATAAGTGAATGTTATTTATTGGGTACTTTGAGTATGCAACTGTTTTTTTTTAAAAAAGAAATCGGCAGGACAGGAGAGGAGAGCCGCTCAAGCGTGGGACCCATATCTATCTCCTCCATCTTGAAGAGATGTCGGCCAAATGTAAAATCAGAGCAATCAACCATGAAATTTAATGTGGATGTGGATATTACTTGTGTCTGTAAATTGTGCTAATTCTGCACTGAACATATGTGTACTCACCTCTTTCTCACTTTAGCAATTAACAGTTGACGACGAGCATGGAAACAATGGTCATGGAGGAGACGTGAACCTTTCTTGATGTGGATGACCAACATGGAAACATGGCACCACAACATGAGTAAGCAATTAGAGGCAGAATCCGACCCCAAAACAGGGCAAGCTGTGCTCAACATAAGCACAACCTCGAATTATTATTATTTAATTTGGCCATGTCATCATAAGGTAATGATATTACAACTCTTACGCCAAAGGGTGTGGATATTACATTTCATTCCAAAAAGAAAACCAGCAATATTATGTCACAACTTCTAGATACACTTTGTTTCAAGCATGCATGCATTGGCCAAATTTATTTTAAGCACCGGCCATTGCCTTTGCTTCATGCATGGTGATCAGTTCCTGTTTGTCTTGCCCATACAGCAACAAGGACATACACTTTGTCATACAGCTTGTCTGAGAGTCAAAAGCAAGCGACTTAGGCCGTGCCATTTGAGGGCGGGTTATGGCATAGTCTTTTGGCACGACCCGAAACACGGCACGCACAAAATGTTTTGGGTCAGTCCGGCATGACATGAAAACAAGGGCTGTGCCGTGTCCAGGATCTCGGCACGGCGGGCTACATGGCCCGGTCCGCATTTCGGTCGTCGTCACGTTGGAGTGCGGTGGTCACTGATCAGTCATGTGAGTGTGGCGGTCAAAATATTATATTGCCTGTCACCTCATCACAAAAGCTTCCATTTGGTGCGTAGAAAAGCTGATAGAGCATGTGGAACAGTGGAAGGTTATGTTAATTTCGACGTAAAGTTCGTCAAACCGGCACTCCTCATGCTAGACCAGATCATGATCTCTAGTCACACGACGACCTGTCTATGTGGCACTCCGCGCGTTTACCAGCGCCCCAACACCCGATTTTTGTTGGCACTGTTTTTCGTCCTCCTCCGCCACCCCCCGCCCTTGCCGCCGCCTACAGCATCCGCCGCGGCGTGGTAGGGTCTCGCCAGAGCTCCGCGGCCGCGGCCTCTTTCCCTCCCCCCTCTCTCGCCCCTGCTTTCTTCTCCAACTCCGGCTAACAGCCGCAACTCCCTCGCCCCGACCTGGCCCGCCGCCGCCAAGGCCCCGAACCTCCCAGCCGCCGTCCTCACCGCCTGGCCTGCCTACCACCCCTCAAACCCCTCTCTTGTAAGAGCATCTCCAAGAGTACCCAAAACAGTCTCCCAATCTAGAAATTTTGGCAAGATCTAAAAAAAACTCATCTCCAACAATTCTTAAACCCACCTCCCAATTTTTTGGCACCTGGAAAAATCCACCCCCATGTGCGTAAAGTTACACAAGCATCAGCCTGTTCGCTTGCTCGTATCTGGCTTATAAGTCATGGCTTATCAGCCAACGAACAATATTTTTCTCTCACACCAAACCAGCCAACAGTACTTTCAGCCATGACTTATAAGCCAAACCAGCCCAAACGAACAGGGCGCATATCATCTGGAGGTGGAAGGACGTGGAGAAGAAAAAAAGTAGGACAGAGTTCCGGATACAAATGTACAAGAGAGAAATAAAGTATAAAGGTGGTTAGTGTAATTTAGAAATAGTTCAGGATTCCTAATGTAAAATTACCTTCTGTCTTTTAGGCGTGAGATTTTGAAAAGTGTTGGACTTGTAGCTTTTTTATGTCTCCCAATATATTTTGCAAAGGTTGAAAAACCTTTTTTCGGGAGTATTTTTTTAGATACTGTTGGAGATGCTCTAAGCCCACCGGAGTTGGGGAAGAAAGGGTGGGGCGGGTGTCGGTCGCGGGAGTTGGGGAAGAAGGGGATGGGGCTAGAGTTGGGACATAGGCTGTGCCATTTGAGGACAGGTCATGGTACGGTATTTTGGCACGAACCGAAGCACGGCATGCACGAAATATTTTGAGCCATGCCGGCACGACACGAACACGAGGGTCGTGCCGTGCCCAAGATCTCGCATGGCGGGCTACATGGCCCGGTCCACATTTTAGGCCGTGCTTGGACGGGCACGGCACGAAAATAGCATGTAGACACTTCTACAACTCTACATGCAATTTTCTAGCATTTAATATACTATCTCTCATCTAGATTATGAAAATCATTAGAACTTCCATTAAAATAGTACACACAAGATATATATATATATTTCATATCACGAGTGGAAAAAGAAAACTAGTAGAAATTTTTTTGAGGGCCGTGCTTAGGCCGACACGACAACGACACGAAAGCGTGCCAGCATGCACGGGCCGTGCTTTGACCGAAGAAAAGATTCACTGTACCATACCGGCACGGCCCGACGTGCCTCCCATGCCTAGAGGGCACGACCCAAAGCGGCACGAAGCATGAGAGGGCCGGGCCGGGCCACTGGCCCGGCCCAAGTCCCACCTCTCAGTGGGACGAGCGTCAGGCGCGGGCGTCGGTCGCCTGAGTTGGGGAAAGAGAAGGGGGTGGGGGAGGTGTCGGGCACGCGGCGTACGCTCCAACACCGAGAAAAAAAATTGTGTGTCAAAGTTTGGTAAAACATTCGGTTGTCATATAGCTTTTCTCCTTGACAAACTCAATCCGACCTGCCAAAAGGAAAATCCAACCCGATCCAAAAGGAAAATTCTTTGCAACTTGTGTACGATTAAATTTCTGCAGCTTGTGTACGATTCAAGAAGAAATTATATTTGTTGGTGCACATGACACAAATTTTTTTTGGAGTAGAAAGAGATACTTGCAGACCTCTATACTATAGCAAAGGTTTACTGAAGGTTCTAAAATCTTTAGGGACATCAGTGGGATTCACAGCACAGCAGTGTGATTCACAGGTCCATCTAGAGGCACAAGGTGCCTCCCATACAGTGTTGCCCACTTGCAAAGGAAAAAAAGAAAAACACAAATGTACTTACATTATTTTTCAGCACTTGTCATGAGATAGATATAAGCAAAGCAGTAAAGTAATCCATCACTCCAATAATGACTAATTACTAATTAATATGCTCTTCGGACCTCAATTGGCCAGGTTCTTAAAAAATGTAATAAAGAAAGAGGAGCCTATAGATGTAGGCGAGGGAAAAAATGTACTCTTTACATCATCCACCTATGCCAGAAGCTAAGTAAAATCAGAACCAGGGCCAAGATATTGTAAGAGAGCAGTCGGAATTGGTATACCCTGCTCCCTGCAGTTGTGAACTAAAGGTTGCCAATATTTGTCGTTTCAACAACTGACTCACGTGGTGACATCTATCAAAATGAGGAACAACGAAAGAAATAAGCAAAAAGTATACACAAAATAATTCTTTGGTTCTGATTTATACAATGGCCATTTAAGCAGTGATTGAATACTTAAGTGTCAATTGATATAGCAATTTTTGAGCAGTGATCCATGTTGTTATAATTGTACTGCAACCAACTGTAACTTTATCAGAACTTGATTGCTTTCTCACTAACTCAAGTCATACTTCTGTCTACTACCCTTTTTGTCAAGCCAAGTTCCAAATTGTGTCTTGGAGATGAAAAAAATAAATAAAGATGGCGACAGTCAATGGTGGTGGTACAAAATCCATGTGGAAAGCATAAAGCATACGCAAATGAATCATTTTCAGTGAATGCAAAAATGATAGTGCCATGGGATGATACAATCAGACTTACAAAATTCATGCCAAGGAAAGAAAGAGCTGATTACACATTTTTAATATAATTTGATGGAGTGAAAGTAACAACTATCAAACCATGTGGGCTTTACAAATCACACACATCTATCTTTTTGCTTGACTTGCAGTATTTATATGGGCGTCAGAAGTTCATGTATTGAAAATTAAGAATCCATCCTGCACTATAATCTCACCTTATAACAACATAGGACGCGGTCTCAGTTGCAGTGTTTTACATCGCGGAGTTAACCATGGGGCTTATAAAGTTCAGATGCACAACTAACATCTAGGGCAGCTAACTCAGGTAGATACATACACCTGTGTATCCATCAGATTGTTTTGACTACTTACAGCAAGGTGGGCAGAGGTTGAAAGTCATGCACTTAAGTGTCCAACACAGCAGCTACATAAATGAGGTATGCAAAAACTCAGATTTCCAATACCAGTTCACAAATTTAGATAACTGATGCAGCCCTGAAGTCAATGCTGCGACACAGCTAAATTCATATGGTTCTACTTGTGACTGCACATCCATATATTCAGAACACAAGAACTTATGCTCAATTAAATAGATCAATATAAGAGGGGATCTGGAGTCGATAGGTCGGATCACCCACCCCGGCAAGTAATCTGGGAAACCGCAGAAGCCCTAAGTCGAACAGGGAATTCAATTTCAATCCAACCATGCAACGTTTTGGAGATCCTACCAGCAAAAAAGAGAAGGTGAGACGAATTCGACCTGAGTCTAGTCCAATTCCTGCTCCGCTCAACACCGACCCAGCACCAGCGGATCGACGCAAGGAGGCGATGGCGCTGTGATGGACTGGGCGCCGCGCTGGGATCCGGTGGGCGGGGGACCGTGCTCGGCAGAGGAGAAGAGGCAGCACCCGCCGGCCGGTCGATGGCCTCGCCTCGCCGCCGCGTGGAGGGGGTTGGTGGCCTCACCGCGCCGCCGCGTGGGGAGCAGGGGAGCCGCGCCGCAGGGAGCTGGTAGGGAGGAGGTGCGCCAGCGTGGCCGCGGAGGGGAGTCGGGGGCGGGGGCGGGCCGGCGTGGCCGCGGAGGGCGGCGCGCGGCGCGAGGGCGTGGGCGGGCCGGCGTGGGCACGGATGGCTGGCTGGCTGTCTGAGGCTTGGAATGCCCGGCTGGCCGAAATCGCCTAAGTGCCCCACCCGCGCCCTTTGCCGAGCGCTGGATTTTTGGCACTCGGCAAAGAGCCCCTTTGCCGAGTGCCTTATTTTTGGCACTCGGCAAAGAGCCCTCTTGCCGAATGCCATGCCCCGGCACTCGGTAAAGTTTTTTTTTGCCTCCAAATTTTTTGTACGGCCCTTTTAAAGGACCAGGAACTCCTCCTAAGAATTTGGGGATTTTTTGTGGCTTTTTGATATATTAAGTTACTTTATTTCGTTTACTTGAATTTTTTTTCGAAAAATATAAATTTGAACTGCACGTGGTATGAATAATGGAATTTAATGATTCAAAAAATGATAGTCATGTTACTGAGTGTAGTGTGAGGCCGTATCCAGGAACGGACCCAAATTTTCAGACATATTGTTAACGAAACATGACCGCGAACTTGTGTGCGAAGTGTTTTTAAATTCTATAAAAAGCAAACGAAGTCCGAAAATCATGAAACTTGTTAAGATGTCGTGATATCGTATGTGGAGGCTATGATAAAAATTTGAGAAGGTTTGGTGTACGTTGTCACGTACGATGCTTACAAACCAGGATATCTCGACATGTGATCACATGTGGAGATGTCTGGATTTTTGGCATCCGATGTCACAACTTGCTCAAAACCTTCTCAATTTTTTACCATAGCCTCCACATGCGATAACACGACGCCTCAACAAGTTTCGTGACTTTCGGACTTCGTTTACATTTTATATAATTTAAAATCACATTTTCAACAAGTACCTCGACATGTTACGTCAACGAGATGCTCGAGATTTTATGTGAGTTCCTGGATACGGCCTAAACATACCCTAAATATCATGAGTATCAATTTTTGGATGACCAAAGTCTATTATTCCATGTACCTGCAGTTCAAATTTGAAATATCCCGAAAAATTCGACGAAACGAAATAAACTAATGAAATATATCAAAAAAAGTCAAAATTGCCTCAAATTTTAAAATAGAGTTTGAAATACTATCACAAGGCCCCAGAAAAAAATTTGGGCCCAAAATCAAAAAAAAAATTGTCGAGTGCCATGGGGGGCACTCGGCAAAGTGGGCTTTACTTTGCCGAGTGCCGGCCCAGGGGGCACTCGGCAAAGTTGATTTTCAAAAATAAAAAAAATTTGCCGAGTGCCTGGCGCTGGCACTCGGCAAAATAAGTTTTAAAAAATTAAAAAAAAATGTCGAGTGCCCAAGGCTTACACTCGGCAAAATATGTTTTTAAAAAATAAAAAAAAATTGCCGAGTGCCTGGGGCTGGCACTCGGCAAAATAAGTTTTTAAAAATAAAAAAAAATTTGCCGAGTGTTAGCCGTTAGGCACTCGGCAAAATCTGACGGCAGGTGGCCACCGTCACGGGCCGGCCACCTTTTGCCGAGTGCCGCGGCACGGTATGGTCTCGCCAGAGCTCCGCGGTCGCGGCCTCTTTCCCTCCCCCCTCTCTGGCCCCTGCTTTCTTCTCCAACTCCGGCTAACAGCCGCAACTCCCTCGCCCCGACCTGACCCGCCGACTCCACACCGCTGCCAAGGCCCCGAACCACCCGGCCGCCGTCACCACCACCTGGCCTGCCTACCACCCCTCAAACCCCTCTCTTGTAAGAGCATCTCTAAGAGTACCCAAAACAGTGTTCCAATCCAGAAATTTTGGCAAGATCTAAAAAAACTCATCTCCAACAACTCTCAAACCCACCTCCCAATTTTTTGGCACCTAGAAAAATCCACCCCCATGTGCGTAAAGTTACGCGAGCATCAGCCTGTTCGCTTGCTCGTATCTGACTTATAAGCCATGACTTATCCACCAACGAACAATATTTTTCTCTCACACCAAACCAGCCAACAGTACTTTCAGCCATGGCTTATAAGCCAAACCAGCCCAAACGAATAGGGCGCATATCATTTGGAGGTGGAAGGACGTGGGGAAGAAAAAAAGTAGGACATAGTTCCTGATACAAATGTACAAGAGAGAAATAAAATATAAAGGTGGTTAGTGTAATTTAGAAATAGTTCAGGATTCCTGATGTAAAATTACCTTCTGTCTTTTAGGCGTGAGATTTTGAAAACTGTTGGACTTGTAGTTTTTGAATGTGTCCTAATATATTTTACAAAGGTTGGAAAACCTATTTTCGGGAGTATTTTTTTAGATATTGTTGGAGATGCTCTAAGCCCACCGAAGTTGGGGAAGAAAGGGTGGGGCGGGTGTCGGTCGCCGGAGTTGGGGAAGAAGGGGATGGGACTAGAGCTGGGACATAGGCCGTGCCATTTGAGGGCGGGTCATGGTACGGTATTTTGGCACGAACCGAAGCACGGCACGCACGAAATATTTTGAGCCATGCCGGCACGACACGAACACGAAGGTCATGCCGTGCCCAAGATCTCGGCATGGCGGGCTACATGGCCCGGTCCGCATTTTAGGCCGTGCTTGGACCGGCACGGCACAAAAATAGCATGCAGACACTTCTACAACTCTACATGCAATTTTCTAGCATTTAATATACTATCTCTCATCTAGATTATGAAAATCATTAGAACTTCCATTAAAATAGTACACGCAAGATATATATATTTCATATCACGAGTGAAAAAAGAAAACTAGCATAATTTTTTTTGAGGGCCGTGCTTAGGCCGGCACGACACGAAAGCGTGCCGGCATGCCACGGGCCGTGCTTTGACCGAAGAAAAGATTCACTGTACCATACCGGCATGGCCCGACATGCCTCCCGTGCCTAGAGGACACGACCCGAAGCGGCACGAAGCATGAGAGGGCCGGGCCGAGCCACTGGCCCGGCCCAAGTCCCACCTCTCAGTGGGACGAGCGTCAGGCGCGGGCATCGGTCGCCAGAGTTGGGGAAAGAGAAGGGGGTGGGGGAGGTGTCGGGCACGCGGCGCACGCTCCAACACCGAGAAAAAAATTTGTGGTCAAAGTTTGGTAAAACATTCGGTTGTCATATAGCTTTTCTCCTCGACAAACTCAATCCGACCTGCCAAAAGGAAAATCCAACCCGATCCAAAATCGGCATGTTGGGAGGGGCCATTGTTTTTTTTTTTGACCCAACCTAAAATTTAGGACTGGTGCGGGCCTGATTTTTTGGTGTGCAACTGTTTCTTTTTTTAAGAAACTGGCAGGACACGACAGTAGAGTAAAACAATGTTTTGCCAGCAAAGAAACTTCTGAAATCTGAACGCCAGTACAGTCCATCTTTTTTTAGATCAACCAGTGCAATCCGACTACCTAACCAACACCACACAGGAACAGATTTTTGAACTGCTGGATCAAAGTCAGATTGGGCCCACATGGGAGCGGTCCACCTGGAAGAGAAGTGGGGCCCATCTGCATCTCCTCCATCTGGAAGAGATGTCGTCGGCTCAATGTAAAAATCGGAGCAATTAACCATGAAATTTAATGTGGATATGGATATTATGTGTGTCCGTAAGTTGTCCTAATTCTGCAATGAACATAAATTAGTCACCTCTTTCTCACCTCAGCAATTAACAGTTGACGACAAGCATGGAAACAATGGTCATGGACGAGATGTGAGCCTTTCTTGATGTGGATGACGAACATGAAAACATGGCACCACAACAGAGTAAGCAAATAGAGGCAGAATCCGACCCCAAAACAGGGCAAGCTGTGCTCAACATAAGCACAAGCTCGAATTATTATTATTATTTAATTTGGCCATGTCATCATAAGGTAATGATATTACAACTCTTACCCCAAAGGGTGTGGATATTACATTTCATCCGCACTTCTGCATGATCTCGCTGCTCGCTCTCGTCGTCGTTTGCTCGTCGCTCGGGCTCGCTCGACTGAGAAAGGGAAGGGAGAGGAGAAGGCCGAATGGCTGTTAGGGTTTCGACCGACGCGGTCGGGGCATTTTTGTTCGCCCGAAGACGCCGCGCAGCCGTCCGATCGGATCTAACGGCGCCAGATGCAAGGGCCGCATCGCGGCCCAGGCGGGCGCGCGGGCGCGCAGAGCTTTACCGGCCCAGGCCCACGTTGTGGCCTGGGTGCGGCCTGCGCGCGCGCGGAGAGGTGGGCCGAGCCGGCTTTTGCCGGTTTTTGGGCCAAGAAAGGCTGAATGAGCCCGCGAGCCGTTTTTTGTTTTTCCTTTTTCCCATAAGATTGAAAAAATGGAAATTAGCTCAAAACAAATTAGAAAAAGTGTTTTTTCCCTGTGGGCAAAATTCATTAAATTGAATTATTTTTCCGCTGCTAAAGAAATAGTTGATTCTCCAGTTATTTTGAACCAACGTGATATTTAATTGGAGAAAAAGAGAGTTTTTCCACTGCTAAAGAAATTGTTTATTCTCCAGTTATTTTGAATCAACGTGATATTTAATTGGAGAAAAAGAGATTTTGACATGATTATGATGTTGTTATTTTCTTACCAACGTCGTTAATAACAATATCGTAATTTAATGATTTTATGCATTAATTCTATTTCTGTCCAACTGTAATGTAGAATTAGTGTATAAGAACAGTTGTGAATTTTAATGATTTATGCATTAATTCTATTTCTGCCCAACGATGATGTAGAATTAGTGTGTAAGAACAGTTGTGAATTTTAATGATTTTATACATTAATTCTATTTCAGCCCAACGGTGATGTAGAATTAGTGTATACGAACAGTTGTATGTTTTGATTTTGACCAACGTTGGAATCAAGGCATACAAATGGTGTTATTTTTATGTTAAGAAAAGGTTTGACCTGGTTTTCATCTTGGCTGAGGTGGACTGGGTAGTCACCTCACCGTGTCCCACTGATCATGTGGCACTGGTGAGGGAGACAAACTAGGCTGATGCCACTTGGGCAACTAAAGAGAGGGATTTTGAATCCCGAAAGATGTCATATGCCCTTGAGCATAGGAAGTGTGTCACTACCAACAAGAAATATTTGGCTGTGACAAAAAACACGATTGAGCCTGCAATTGTGGGCTCAATCCCAGAGTGTGACATGGTCACCGAGTACCTCGATAGAATAAAGAGTCAGTTCACTAGCTCTTCAAAGACATATGCTACGTAGCTGATAAAGCAGCTGGTCACAGAGTGTTAATCTGGAAATGGTGGCATAAGAGAGCTCACGATGCGTCGTCGAAATTATGGAACTGTCGTTTAGGCCATATTTCGAGGGGGAGAATAGAAGACTAGTTAAGAATAATATTCTTCCTCCATTAGAGCTCTCAGATTTAGAACAATGCAGAGAATGCATAAAAGGAAAGTATGTAAAGAAAATTAAGAAAGATGACAAACGAAGCGCAGGAATTTTATAGATTATTTACATAGACATCTATGGTCAGTTTCCTGTAAAGAGTGTGGATGGTTATGATTCGTTCATAACATTCACAGATGATTACTCCATTATAACTACATTTATTCAATCAAAGAAAGAACAAAAGCATTGGATAAATTTAAGATATTAAAGATTAAGATAGTTAGGTCCGACAGTGGGGGAGTACTACTGTCGGCATACCCCATATGGCCAAGTTCCTGGATCTTTTACAAGGTTCTTACAGAAGAATGGCATAGTAGTCCAGTATTTGATACCGGGCGAACCTCAGCAGAACGAAGTAGCTGAAAGACGCAATCGTACCCTGATGGATATGGTGCGTAGTATGATAAGTTACTCCACCTTACCGTTGAGCCTGTGGATGGAGGCGTTAAAAATTGCCATTCATATTCTCAATAGAGTACCAAGTAAGTCGGTGTCAAAAACATCGTATGAGTTGTGGACAGGAAGAGTACCCTCACTAAACACTTACGTGTGTGGGGGAGCCCTGCTGAGGCTAAAGTATTTAACTCAAACATTGGGAAGATAGATCCTAAAATAGTAAGTTATCATTTCATTGGCTACCTAGAAAAGTCAAAAGGTTTTCGTTTCTACTGTCCAGACAGACATACCAAGTTTGTGGAAACGAGACACGCAGTCTTCCTAGAGGATGAAATGATGAGGGGGAGCATGGTAGCTCGAGAAATTGACTTTGAAGAGAAGCGGATGTATGCACCTACTCCGATGATTCATGAGCCAATTTTCTCACTACCTGCTGTCGCTGCACCGATAGTGCAAGATACTGTGGTGCCAACACCTGTTGTTATTCCGCCTGTGGCAACAATGAATGATGATGAGGAACCTATTCTTCAGGATCCTGTAGAACCTATTGCCACAAATGAGGGGGAGCAACAACAGCCTCAAACAACAGATGTGCCAAATGTGGAGGCCCTTAGAAGGTCTCAAAGAGTTAGAAAATCAGCTATTTCTACTGATTACGAAGTGTACAACACTGAGGAATTTCAAATGAAGGATGATCCCACCTCATTTGAAGAAGCTATGAGAAGTGATCATTCATCAAAGTGGCTTGAGGCCATGGAAGATGAAATGAAATCTATGAATGCCAATAAAGTTTGGGATTTAGAGATAATTTCTAAAGGAGCCAAAACAGTAGGTTGTAAATGGGTCTACAAAATAAAACTTAACTTTCAAGGGAATATAGAGACATATAAAACATGACTTGTGGCAAAAGGCTTTATGCCCTAGGAACCAATATGAGATCGATCAAATGAAAATGGTTCCATATACTTCAGCTGTCTAAAGCTTGCAATATGCTCAAGTATGTACGCGCCCTGACTTGGCATTTGTTACCGGGTTACTTGGCAGATTCCAGAGTAATTCTGGAACAGAACACTGGAAATTAGTAAAGAAAGTCTTGCGTTATTTGCATGGAACGAAAGGCCTCATGATGACGTATAGAATATCTGATTCACTCCATATAGTGGGATATTCAGATTCTGATTATGCGGGAGATGATAGAAAATCCGTGTCGGGATATCTATTCACTCTCGCAAGGGGAGCTATTTCATGGAAAAGCTTAAAGCAAACCGTCACTACATCGTCCACAATGTATGACAGTTTGTAGCATGTTATGAGGCAAAGGGACAGGTGAACTGGCTAAAGAAGTTCATACCCGGTTGGAAGGTGGTTGACGATATCTATAGACCACTTAAATTATACTGCGATAATAATTCGGCAGTACAGTATGCTCACAATAATAAATCAAGTGGCGCTGCCAAACACATTGACATAAAGTATTATGTTGTGAAAGATTAAGTCTGGGATCATGTCATAAGTTTTGAGCATATAAGTACAAAAAAGATGCTCGCGGATCCGCTTACAAAAGGCTTACCACCCAACATGTTCAGAGAACATGGTGTTCAGAGGACATGTAGCTAGCATGGGTTTAAGGGAAAGTCTAAAATTTCTGGACAAAAGAAGGCCCAAAGTTAAGTATCTATTTCAGAACAGAGTGGTGTGTTGTAGCTGTTAAATCTATCGGCAATTGACCGTGACGATGAAACATGCTCTATGCGCTAATATGTAATAGAATGAACAAAATTAAATGATATGAAATTGAAAGATGGTAGTGAGATCAAGGAGGAGAATGTTAGTTGATCTCCACCAATAGGCCCAACGCCCTTGGATCTGCACCCTGATCGGGGGCGCCCAACCCTAATATGGTTGGTGGGCCCCTGTCGCATAACACTATAAATAGAGGAGTGGGGAACTGGGCTCGGACTAACGAGGTTGACTGGAGCCACTGTAACCACCCATAGAGAAACCTAATCCGATCTAATCCGATCTAAAGACGAGTGCTGCCAGCGATGGAAAGCTCCACCGATTCCTCTGCATCGCCCCTGCAGGGTCACCACCGGGCCACTGGACCTCGCCTCCTCGCTACCACTACGCTGGAGCTGCCACGACACCGACGTCCATAGACCAAATGGTGACTTAGACCGAGGTACATCAACGATTTTCTCATCTAAGAAAGAAGCCTACCCCTGCTCTACGGTTTAGAGACAATGTAGTATCTAACAGGGTCCTGTGCTTCCGAGAACTGAGTCTCGTCGGTCTCATCAGTAAGACCGCCATAGACTGTTTTGCAGTAGATTGTACAGACGGTCGATGTAACAGTTTGTTTTGTTCGTCTAGAATACAAGAAACCTTGCATGTTCGTCACTAGGCAAGTAGGCAGTGGAACTCCTGCTGTAGCAGTGTACTCCACCAAGGAAACTGTGCTCATATATTGCGCTCTTCAATTTCTGAGATTTTTTTTGAGGGGTTGGTCAATTTCTGAGAAATTTGCTCCCCTTGCCTGTTCAATGTTCGTATAAGTGAATGTTATTTATTGGGTACTTTGAGTATGCAACTGTTTTTTTTTTTAAAAAAAAGAAATCGGCAGGACAGGAGAGGAGAGCCGCTCAAGCGTGGGACCCATATCTATCTCCTCCATCTTGAAGAGATGTCGGCCAAATGTAAAATCAGAGCAATCAACCATGAAATTTAATGTGGATGTGGATATTACGTGTGTCTGTAAATTGTGCTAATTCTGCACTGAACATATGTGTACTCACCTCTTTCTCACTTTAGCAATTAACAGTTGACGACGAGCATGGAAACAATGGTCATGGAGGAGACGTGAACCTTTCTTGATGTGGATGACCAACATGGAAACATGGCACCACAACATGAGTAAGCAATTAGAGGCAGAATCCGACCCCAAAACAGGGCAAGCTGTGCTCAACATAAGCACAACCTCGAATTATTATTATTTAATTTGGCCATGTCATCATAAGGTAATGATATTACAACTCTTACGCCAAAGGGTGTGGATATTACATTTCATTCCAAAAAGAAAACCAGCAATATTATGTCACAACTTCTAGATACACTTTGTTTCATGCATGCATGCATTGGCCAAATTTATTTTAAGCACCGGCCATTGCCTTTGCTTCATGCATGGTGATCAGTTCCTGTTTGTCTTGCCCATACAGCAACAAGGACATACACTTTGTCATACAGCTTGTCTGAGAGTCAAAAGCAAGCGATTCTCCAGCTTCTCTTGAACATCAGAACACCAAATGCCATCCAGGTACCAACCACGAAGCCGCACCTGAGCCCAAGATAAAAGAATTGTATCCCATGACGTTCTTCAGTTCTTCCCAGGCCACCTTGCTTTGGCGCATGACCCTCACCTGAGCAATTGTTTTGAAGGGGATGCCCACAGAGACCGGTGTTGCCAATGTACATAGATGGATACTCTGCATACAGGGTATCAAGTTGCGATCCTGATGGAATTCTTCCCGTAAGATTGTTGTATGACAAGTCCAAGTAGCTTAAGAACGTTAGATTTGAAAGACTAGCTGGTATTTCCCCAAAAAGCATGTTCCTCGAGAGGTCTAGTGATTCAAGCGTCTGCATTTCCCCAATCTTGTTTGGAACAACTCCGCTCAAGTGGTTCCTCGACAGATTCAAATTCACTAAACCATCATGGAAAACTATTTCTTCTGGAATTTCGCCGGTTAAATTGTTAGAAGATAAATCAATGCTCATCATACTTGTGTCCAGAACTCTATAGATGGAACCGTAGTTCAATTCCTGCCCCTTGAATACTGTAGACACACTATTAAGATGAGGAGTCCTTGGTATAGCGCCGTGATAACAACCCTCATTTGATAGGTAGATCTGCAGAGAGCCTGATATCTTATTGTTATTTAGATCCATGTACTGAAGGCAAGAAAGGTTTGTGATGTTCATTGGAATGCTACCAAAGAACTTGTTGTGACTTAATCGTATAAATCTTAATGATGTTAAGCTTCCAATCCAAATTGGCAATCTTCCAGAGAATTTGTTCCAAGACAAATCTAGGAAGAACACATTTGTCGAGTTTTGCAGAAAAGACGGGAACTTTCCTGACAAACTATTGTTACTTAAGGCTACATAATCCATTACCTTGAGGCACAACGGTGGTTCTCCCTCCAAAAAATTGTTGGATAAGTCCAACACAGATAATTGCTGATATTTACAAAAAGATTCAGGAATATGACCAGTGAGTCGGTTGGAGAACAGAGATAGTGTGTCTAGATTGGTGGATCCAACAGCAGAGGGCAGAGGTCCCGACAAGAAGTTGTTGGACAAGTCCAAGAAACTTATGTCTGGTGGCAGTGTGGGTATCTGACCAGTTAATTGGTTTGAGCGGAGATAGAGCTCTTCAAGTGACATGGAGCCCATATCGGTCGGCAAAGTTTCGTTGAGTTGATTGTTGGAGATGTCCATGATTCGAACATTTGAAAAGGCATCGAAGAACCATTGTGGAAGCTTATCAGCTATACCTGCACTCGAGATATTGAGATTGATAATGTTCACATGCCACTTAAGCCAACTAGGAAAGAGTGGGCCCATCTGGCAGGATGCAAAGTATGCGGTATCTAATCTAAATGGTGGTTGCCAGTCTGAGCTGATCTCAATCTTCAGGGCATTATAAGACAAGTCTATGTATTTCAGGCTCCTTGCACTAACAAGGTGTTCCTCCGTTATCACGCCATCCAATTTATTACCATTTAGGTTCAGATTGGTCAGATTACTGAGCATACCAATCTCATATGGAACATGTCCATTTAGGTTGTTGCCAGAGAGGTCAAGTGTCTGCAAACCGGTAAGTTGCCCTACAGATATTGGGAGGGATCCTGTGATGTTGTTCTGACCAAGATTCAGAACGACCAAGCTCGTTAATTGCCCTATCCATCTTGGTAGCATCCCAGTTAATTGGTTCCAATATAGGTCCAATTCTTGCAATTTGTTGGGTGAACAGCGAGGTAACAGCTGAGCTATGTCGCCATATAAGAGAGCCAATTGAAGGTTCAGGACCTCCAAATTGCATAGATTCTTCAGATCCGTGGTCATGATGCGATACTTCTCATCATTATTATCATTATCTGAAAGATCAAGGACTTGAAGGGATGTCATGTCGCCCAGAGCATCCGGAAATTGACCGTACATACTAGTGGCGTCGAGGTAAAGGTATCTGAGACTTGTTATGTTCCAGAACCAGCTGGTCACCATTGGATGGTCGAAGGAGTTGCAGGAAGCATCTAGCTCCTCGAGGTTTGTAAGGTTCAGGTGTGGCAGCAACTGGTTTGCGCTTGCAAGAGAGCAGTATGAAAGACGAAGGACCCTCAAAGAAGGAAGCATGTTTATGATATGAGGCCAATCCACTACTGTGCTGAGGTTCACTTGGTTCAGATTAAGATATTGGATGGAAGGAAGACGTGTTAACCATGATAGATCCGTCGAGTTTGTGCCTTCCCTCAAGATGGAATTGGAAAGATCTAGATACTGCAGCCTTGACAAGTTGCCAAACTGGGGAGGCAGGCCACCGTAGAACGGTATGCCAGAGAGGTCAAGATACTTGAGATTCTTTAGAGAGCCCAAGAACTCGGGAAGACGACCACTTGGCCCTGTTAGATCATTCCCGCTGAGGTCGAGGTGCTCTAGATGATCCAGAGCAAGCAAAGAAGGACTTATCTTGCCCTCCATAGCTGCTTCTTCTTCTCCGGTGTTTCGAAGTCGAAGCTCATGGACGTGACCGGTCCAGTTGCTGCACCGGACGCCTCTCCATCGGCAACAGTCCTGCTCGCCGTGGCCACCATCTCGCCGCCACGAGGTGAGGAGGCCTGCAGGGTCGCTGGTGACGGCGTGCTTGAATGCCAGTAGGGCGTCCCTCTCGTGGGGTATGCAGCTCGGAGGACTAGCTGTGTTATCACTAGCGGCTGGCTGGGGCTGCTGCTGTGCTTTCAGCGTGGCGATGAACAAGAAGCAGCAGAGCAACGACACAAGCATGGCAGCTAGGCGATGCATGGTGGCAACCATCGACAATACTAGAAGAGAATGGCAGGATATATCAGTTCTGGAGCCCGAGTGTTATTATTATAGTAGGTGGATGCAGAGGATACTGCAGATCGGTCGGTCAATTGACCGTGGACGAGGTGAGGCATCTGCGTACTGACGCCCTGTGCCCAGTCTGCGCGAATGTACGTATGCCTCAGTTCCGTCGGCCGACTGCTCCAGCGCCCGCCTGGATGCCGGCCGGGTCCCGGAGGCACACCACCACCTTCCTGATGCAGGACCGACCCCAGCGGCGCAGGTCGTAAGGGGTGCCAGACACGGGAGCAATCTGCAGTCCAGATGACTCTGTGGAACCCCCTGTGGCCACCTTATGATGATTTATACATAAAGATGGTAGCAAAACAAAATTAGGGAACCATCAGCCGTATATACAGCGCACGTCGAGATGACAAGATCCACGCACGAAGGTTGAGGAAAGTAAGTGAATTCCCGGTTACCGTGAAGTACAGTTGTGCCATCTTTGTTCAGACGGATGGATATTCCATCCAGTACAAAACTGCAGTTGGCGATTGTATTGGCCACTCGTCCAACCACAGTTCCAAATTAAGGCTGAAGAGCCGTCCTGAATATGTATAGTTCGTGATTACAGTTCAAAACAAGAAATCCGGTTCGTCAAAAGAAAAAACATTAAACTCGCTTGCTTTGCCATTGCGGCGGCCACACGATTATTTTGTGAGTTAGATCTGGATGCTACAATTAGCTAGAAGCATCTTTTATATCCATAAGACTCTGCAACTGTATGTAAAAACAGAGATTTGTGACATTACCACATACTCTGCAAGGGTTGTCATACCCAAGGACGACATCACCCAGGTTCCCTACACAGCAAGAAACACGCAAAGCTTGTCATGCATCATGCATTGTATCACGAAACAATATGCATCATGAATTTTGAAGCAAGGAAACCGTACCTTTGGAATCAGGGACTCAATAACAGACATGAGGGTGGCTGGCTCCCCAGTCGGTGACCTGATGGAGAAATCTCCCTTCTTGTTCTTGAGTTCATAGACCCCAACCGTCTTCCTCGCCACATCAGCCCGACAGGCCAATGCAAGGGCACAACAACAAAGCAACAGGGAGCAGGGCAGCTCTAGCCATTGGGTAATACTGTTAGCACCCAACAAGATGAGCGAGTTTTACGAAAATCGGAAATTCCACTCAAAGGTTTGAATCAAATTTAGATTGAACTCCAAATGAAAAATAAATATATATAGGACTGGATCATGACAGTATTTTTTGTGTGCAGCATATTGGATTATTGAAGCTGAAGACAAGTGGGAGTACTCAACGTATTTCTTTTAGACAGATTATAAACACTACCGTCACTGAAATCAGTCTGTTAACCGTCCATCTGCTCGGAATATAAACATATCATGGCAAGAAATACTTTTTAGAAATATATGGATAATAGAGCTTTATGAAATGCTTATGATTTAGGATTTAGAGGTCACTAGCATGCGTGTACAGACCATGTTTCCTTACTTATATTCCTATACTGAACCGGACTGTTGGTTAAGTTATTTTTCTTGTTTTTTCCTTACGTTCACAATATGTACGTGTTATATATGTGTTGTCATCTATGGTACGATACATTGCAATACAATTTCGTGAAATACCTTCGGTTTAGGATTTAAAGGTGAATTGGGAGGTACCTGTTTCTACTTGTCTCATCAGTTGCTTTGTGTAGTCAACCTGTGTTGCCCTCTTTTCTCATAGTACTGCAGGTCGGTCGGTCAATTGACCGTGGACTGAGGTCGTCGCTAGGTCACCTTGCGTGTAGAAGCGATCAGGCATCTGCGTACTGGCCCACGCGCACTCCTACGCAGATTAGGTGAAGAAGCTTGACGCCCTGTGCCCAGTCTGCGCGTATGTATGCCTCAGTTCCGTCGGCCGACTGCTCCAGCGCCCGCCCGGATGCTGGCCGGGTCCCGGAGGCACACCACCACCTTCCGGATGTCGGCAGGGCGGCTACATGGTCCGGTCCGCATTTCGGTCGTCGTCACGTTGGAGTGCGGCGGTCACTGATCAGTCGTGTGAGTGTGGTGGTCAAAAGATTATATTGCCTGTCACCTCATCACAAAAGCTTCCATTTGGTGCGTAGAAAAGGTGATGGAGCATGTGGACCGGTGGAAGGTTATGTTAATTTTGACGTAAAGTTCATCAAACCGGCACTCCTCATGCTAGACCAGATCATGATCTCTGGTCACACGACGACCTGTCTATGTGGCAGCGATCGGATTGACGGTTCTAGCTATTGGAATGCATGGTATATAGCTACAATGGCTGGATCAGTTGTAGCGTGTTAGACTGTTTATAGGAGATGCAGGATGGACCGTGCCAGGTCGTCGTCATGTTGGAGTGTGGCGGTCAAAAGATTATATTGCCCGTCACCTCATCACAAAAGCTTCCATTTGGTGCGTAGAAAAGGTGATGGAGCATGTGGACCGGTGGAAGGTTATGTTAATTTTGACATAAAGTTCATCAAACCGGCACTCCTCATGCTAGACCAGATCATGATCTCTGGTCACACGACGACCTGTCTATGTGGCAGCGATCGGATTGACGGTTCTAGCTATTGGAACGCATGGTATATAGCTACAATGGCTGGATCAGTTGTAGCGTGTTAGACTGTTTATAGTAGATGCAGGATGGACCGTGCCAGGTCGTCGTCATGTTGGAGTGCGGTGGTCAAAAGATTATATTGCCTGTCACCTCATCACAAAAGCTTCCATTTGGTGCGTAGAAAAGGTGTCGGAGCAAGTGGAACAGTGGAAGGTTATGTTAATTTTGACGTAAAGTTCATCAAACCGGCACTCCTCATGCTAGACCAGATCATGATCTCTGGTCACCCGACTCGACAACGACCTGTCTATGCGGCACTCGCGCGTTTGCCAGCGCCTCAGCAACCGATTTTTTTGGCACTATTTTTTCTTCCTCCGCCGCCCCGCCGTGGTGCGGTAGGGTCTCACGGAGCTCCGCGGCTGCGGCCTCCACCTCCCCCCTCTCCCGCCCCTACTTTCTTCTCCAACTCCGGCGAACAGCCGAAACTCCCTCGCACCGACCTGGCCCGGCCGCCTCCACACAGCCGCCACGACCCCGAACCGCCGGCCACTGTCCCCACCACCTGGCCTGCCTACCTCCCCCCAAACCCCTCTCTTGTAAGCCCACCGGAGTTGGGGAAGAAGGGGTGGGACGGGTGTCGGTCGCCGGAGTTGGGGAAGAAGAGGGTGGAGTAGAGCTGGGACTTAGGCCGTGCCATTTGAGGGTGGGTTATGGCATAGTCTTTTGGCACGACCCGAAACACGGCACGCACAAAATGTTTTGGGTCAGTCCGGCATGACATGAACACAAGGGCTGTGCCGTGTCCAGGATCTCGGCACGGCGGGCTACATGGCCCGGTCCGCATTTCGGTCGTCGTCACGTTGGAGTGCGGTGGTCACTGATCAGTCGTGTGAGTGTGGCGGTCAAAATATTATATTGCCTGTCACCTCATCACAAAAGCTTCCATTTGGTGCGTAGAAAAGCTGATAGAGCATGTGGAACAGTGGAAGGTTATGTTAATTTTGACGTAAAGTTCTTCAAACCGGCACTCCTCATGCTAGACCAGATCATGATCTCTAGTCACACGACGACCTGTCTATGTGGCACTCCGCGCGTTTACCAGCGCCCCAACACCCGATTTTTGTTGGCACTGTTTTTCGTCCTCCTCCGCCAGCCCCCGCCCTTGCCGCCGCCTACAGCATCCGCCGCGGCGTGGTAGGGTCTCGCCAGAGCTCCGCGGCCGCGGCCTCTTTCCCTCCCCTCTCTCTCGCCCCTGCTTTCTTCTCCAACTCCGGCTAACAGCCGCAACTCCCTCGCTCCGACCTGGCCCGCCGCCGCCAAGGCCCCGAACCACCCAGCCGCCGTCCTCACCGCCTGGCCTGCCTACCACCCCTCAAACCCCTCTCTTGTAAGAGCATCTCCAAGAGTACCCAAAACAGTCTCCCAATCTAGAAATTTTGGCAAGATCTAAAAAAAACTCATCTCCAACAACTCTTAAACCCACCTCCCAATTTTTTGGCACCTGGAAAAATCCACCCCCATGTGCGTAAAGTTACACGAGCATCAGCCTGTTCGCTTGCTCGTATCTGGCTTATAAGTCATGGCTTATCAGCCAACGAACAATATTTTTCTCTCACACCAAACCAGCCAACAGTACTTTCAGCCATGACTTATAAGCCAAACCAGCCCAAACGAACAGGGCGCATATCATCTGGAGGTGGAAGGACGTGGAGAAGAAAAAAAGTAGGACAGAGTTCCGGATACAAATGTACAAGAGAGAAATAAAGTATAAAGGTGGTTAGTGTAATTTAGAAATAGTTCAGGATTCCTGATGTAAAATTACCTTCTGTCTTTTAGGCGTGAGATTTTGAAAAGTGTTGGACTTGTAGCTTTTTTATGTCTCCCAATATATTTTGCAAAGGTTGAAAAACCTTTTTTCGGGAGTATTTTTTTAGATACTGTTGGAGATGCTCTAAGCCCACCGGAGTTGGGGAAGAAAGGGTGGGGCGGGTGTCGGTCGCGGGAGTTGGGGAAGAAGGGGATGGGGCTAGAGTTGGGACATAGGCTGTGCCATTTGAGGACAGGTCATGGTACGGTATTTTGGCACGAACCGAAGCACGGCATGCACGAAATATTTTGAGCCATGCCGGCACGACACGAACACGAGGGTCGTGCCGTGCCCAAGATCTCGCATGGCGGGCTACATGGCCCGGTCCACATTTTAGGCCGTGCTTGGACGGGCACGGCACGAAAATAGCATGTAGACACTTCTACAACTCTACATGCAATTTTCTAGCATTTAATATACTATCTCTCATCTAGATTATGAAAATCATTAGAACTTCCATTAAAATAGTACACACAAGATATATATATATATTTCATATCACGAGTGGAAAAAGAAAACTAGTAGAAATTTTTTTGAGGGCCGTGCTTAGGCCGACACGACAACGACATGAAAGCGTGCCAGCATGCACGGGCCGTGCTTTGACCGAAGAAAAGATTCACTGTACCATACCGGCACGGCCCGACGTGCCTCCCATGCCTAGAGGGCACGACCCAAAGCGACACGAAGCATGAGAGGGCCGGAGAAAAAAAATTATGTGTCAAAGTTTGGTAAAACATTCGGTTGTCATATAGCTTTTCTCCTCGACAAACTCAATCCGACCTGCCAAAAGGAAAATCCAACCCGATCCAAAAGGAAAATTCTTTGCAACTTGTGTACGATTAAATTTCTGCAGCTTGTGTACGATTCAAGAAGAAATTATATTTGTTGGTGCACATGACACAAATTTTTTTTGGAGTAGAAAGAGATACTTGCAGACCTCTATACTATAGCAAAGGTTTACTGAAGGTTCTAAAATCTTTAGGGACATCAGTGGGATTCACAGCACAGCAGTGTGATTCACAGGTCCATCTAGAGGCACAAGGTGCCTCCCATACAGTGTTGCCCACTTGCAAAGGAAAAAAAGAAAAACACAAATGTACTTACATTATTTTTCAGCACTTGTCATGAGATAGATATAAGCAAAGCAGTAAAGTAATCCATCACTCCAATAATGACTAATTACTAATTAATATGCTCTTCGGACCTCAATTGGCCAGGTTCTTAAAAAATGTAATAAAGAAAGAGGAGCCTATAGATGTAGGCGAGGGAAAAAATGTACTCTTTACATCATCCACCTATGCCAGAAGCTAAGTAAAATCAGAACCAGGGCCAAGATATTGTAAGAGAGCAGTCGGAATTGGTATACCCTGCTCCCTGCAGTTGTGAACTAAAGGTTGCCAATATTTGTCGTTTCAACAACTGACTCACGTGGTGACATCTATCAAAATGAGGAACAACGAAAGAAATAAGCAAAAAGTATACACAAAATAATTCTTTGGTTCTGATTTATACAATGGCCATTTAAGCAGTGATTGAATACTTAAGTGTCAATTGATATAGCAATTTTTGAGCAGTGATCCATGTTGTTATAATTGTACTGCAACCAACTGTAACTTTATCAGAACTTGATTGCTTTCTCACTAACTCAAGTCATACTTCTGTCTACTACCCTTTTTGTCAAGCCAAGTTCCAAATTGTGTCTTGGAGATGAAAAAAATAAATAAAGATGGCGACAGTCAATGGTGGTGGTACAAAATCCATGTGGAAAGCATAAAGCATACGCAAATGAATCATTTTCAGTGAATGCAAAAATGATAGTGCCATGGGATGATACAATCAGACTTACAAAATTCACGCCAAGGAAAGAAAGAGCTGATTACACATTTTTAATATAATTTGATGGAGTGAAAGTAACAACTATCAAACCATGTGGGCTTTACAAATCACACACATCTATCTTTTTGCTTGACTTGCAGTATTTATATGGGCATCAGAAGTTCATGTATTGAAAATTAAGAATCCATCCTGCACTATAATCTCACCTTATAACAACATAGGACGCGGTCTCAGTTGCAGTGTTTTACATCGCGGAGTTAACCATGGGGCTTATAAAGTTCAGATGCACAACTAACATCTAGGGCAGCTAACTCAGGTAGATACATACACCTGTGTATCCATCAGATTGTTTTGACTACTTACAGCAAGGTGGGCAGAGGTTGAAAGTCATGCACTTAAGTGTCCAACACAGCAGCTACATAAATGAGGTATGCAAAAACTCAGATTTCCAATACCAGTTCACAAATTTAGATAACTGATGCAGCCCTGAAGTCAATGCTGCGACACAGCTAAATTCATATGGTTCTACTTGTGACTGCACATCCATATATTCAGAACACAAGAACTTATGCTCAATTAAATAGATCAATATAAGAGGGGATCTGGAGTCGATAGGTCGGATCACCCACCCCGGCAAGTAATCTGGGAAACCGCAGAAGCCCTAAGTCGAACAGGGAATTCAATTTCAATCCAACCATGCAACGTTTTGGAGATCCTACCAGCAAAAAAGAGAAGGTGAGACGAATTCGACCTGAGTCTAGTCCAATTCCTGCTCCGCTCAACACCGACCCAGCACCAGCGGATCGACGCAAGGAGGCGATGGCGCTGTGATGGACTGGGCGCCGCGCTAGGATCCGGTGGGCGGGGGACCGTGCTCGGCAGAGGAGAAGAGGCAGCACCCGCCGGCCGGTCGATGGCCTCTCCTCGCCGCCGCGTGGAGGGGGTTGGTGGCCTCGCCGCGCCGCCGCGTGGGGAGCAGGGGAGCCGCGCCGCAGGGAGCTGGTGGGGAGGAGGTGCGCCAGCGTGGCCGCGGAGGGGAGTCGGGGGCGGGGGCGGGCCGGCGTGGCCGCGGAGGGCGGCGCGCGACGCGCGGCGCAGGGGCGTGGGCGGGCCAGCGTGGGCACGGATGGCTGGCTGGCTGTCTGAGGCTTGGAATGCCCGGCTGGCCGAAATCGCCTAAGTGCCCCACCCGCGCCCTTTGCCGAGCGCTGGATTTTTGGCACTCGGCAAAGAGCCCCTTTGCCGAGTGCCTTATTTTTGGCACTCGGCAAAGAGCCCTCTTGCCGAATGCCATGCCCCGGCACTCGGTAAAGTTTTTTTTTGCCTCCAAATTTTTTGTGCGGCCCTTTTAAAGGACCAGGAACTCCTCCTAAGAATTTGGGGATTTTTTGTGGCTTTTTGATATATTTAGTTACTTTATTTCGTTTACTTGAATTTTTTCGAAAAATATAAATTTGAACTGCACGTGGTATGAATAATGGAATTTAATGATTCAAAAAATGATAGTCATGTTACTGAGTGTAGTGTGAGGCCGTATCCAGGAACGGACCCGAATTTTTAGACATATTGTTAACGAAACATGACCGCGAACTTGTGTGCGAAGTGTTTTTAAATTCTATAAAAAGCAAACGAAGTCCGAAAATCATGAAACTTGTTAAGATGTCGTGATATCGTATGTGGAGGCTATGATAAAAATTTGAGAAGGTTTGGTGTACGTTGTCACGTACGATGCTTACAAACCAGGATATCTCGACATGTGATCACATGTGGAGATGTCTGGATTTTTGGCATCCGATGTCACAACTTGCTCAAAACCTTCTCAATTTTTTACCACAGCCTCCACATGCGATAACACGACGCCTCGACAAGTTTCGTGACTTTCGGACTTCGTTTACATTTTATATAATTTAAAATCACATTTTCAACAAGTACCTCGACATGTTACGTCAACGAGATGCTCGAGATTTTATGTGAGTTCCTGGATACGGCCTAAACATACCCTAAATATCATGAGTATCAATTTTTGGATGACCAAAGTCTATTATTCCATGTACCTGCAGTTCAAATTTGAAATATCCCGAAAAATTCGACGAAACGAAATAAACTAATGAAATATATCAAAAAAAGTCAAAATTGCCCCAAATTTTAAAATAGAGTTTGAAATACTATCACAAGGCCCCAGAAAAAAATTTGGGCCCAAAATCAAAAAAAAATGTCGAGTGCCATGGGGGGCACTCGGCAAAGTGGGCTTTGCCGAGTGCCGGCCCAGGGGGCACTCGGCAAAGTTGATTTTCAAAAATAAAAAAAATTTGCCGAGTGCCTGGCGCTGGCACTCGGCAAAATAAGTTTTAAAAAATTAAAAAAAAAATGTCGAGTGCCCAAGGCTTACACTCGGCAATATATGTTTTTAAAAAATAAAAAAAATTGCCGAGTGCCTGGGGCTGGCACTCGGCAAAATAAGTTTTTAAAAATAAAAAAAATTTGCAGAGTGTTAGCCGTTAGGCACTCGGCAAAATCTGACGGCAGGTGGCCACCGTCACGGGCCGGCCACCTTTTGCCGAGTGCCGCGGCATGGTATGGTCTCGCCAGAGCTCCGCGGTCGCGGCCTCTTTCCCTCCCCCCTCTCTGGCCCTGCTTTCTTCTCCAACTCCGGCTAACAGCCGCAACTCCCTCGCCCCGACCTGACCCGCCGACTCCACACCGCCGCCAAGGCCCCGAACCACCCGGCCGCCGTCACCACCACCTGGCCTGCCTACCACCCCTCAAACCCCTCTCTTGTAAGAGCATCTCTAAGAGTACCCAAAACAGTGTTCCAATCCAGAAATTTTGGCAAGATCTAAAAAAACTCATCTCCAACAACTCTCAAACCCACCTCCCAATTTTTTGGCACCAAGAAAAATCCACCCCCATGTGCGTAAAGTTACGCGAGCATCAGCCTGTTCGCTTGCTCGTATCTGACTTATAAGCCATGACTTATCCACCAACGAACAATATTTTTCTCTCACACCAAACCAGCCAACAGTACTTTCAGCCATGGCTTATAAGCCAAACCAGCCCAAACGAACAGGGCGCATATCATTTGGAGGTGGAAGGACGTGGGGAAGAAAAAAAGTAGGACAGAGTTCCTGATACAAATGTACAAGAGAGAAATAAAATATAAAGGTGGTTAGTGTAATTTAGAAATAGTTCAGGATTCTTGATGTAAAATTACCTTCTGTCTTTTAGGCGTGAGATTTTGAAAACTGTTGGACTTGTAGTTTTTGAATGTGTCCTAATATATTTTACAAAGGTTGGAAAACCTATTTTCGGGAGTATTTTTTAGATATTGTTGGAGATGCTCTAAGCCCACCGAAGTTGGGGAAGAAAGGGTGGGGTGGGTGTCGGTCGCCGGAGTTGGGGAAGAAGGGGATGGGACTAGAGCTGGGACATAGGCCGTGCCATTTGAGGGCGGGTCATGGTACGGTATTTTGGCACGAACCGAAGCACGGCACGCATGAAATATTTTGAGCCATGCCGGCACAACATGAACACGAAGGTCATGCCGTGCCCAAGATCTCGGCATGGCGGGCTACATGGCCCGGTCCGCATTTTAGGCCGTGCTTGGACGGGCACGGCACAAAAATAGCATGCAGACACTTCTACAACTCTACATGCAATTTTCTAGCATTTAATATACTATCTCTCATCTAGATTATGAAAATCATTAGAAGTTCCATTAAAATAGTACACGCAAGATATATATATTTCATATCACGAGTGAAAAAAGAAAACTAGCAGAATTTTTTTTGAGGGCCGTGCTTAGGCCGGCACGATACGAAAGCGTGCCGGCATGCCACGGGCCGTGCTTTGACCGAAGAAAAGATTCACCGTACCATACCGGCATGGCCCGACATGCCTCCCGTGCCTAGAGGACACGACCCGAAGCGGCACGAAGCATGAGAGGGCCGGGCCGAGCCACTGGCCCGGCCCAAGTCCCACCTCTCAGTGGGACGAGCGTCAGGCGCGGGCATCGGTCGCCAGAGTTGGGGAAAGAGAAGGGGGTGGGGGAGGTGTCGGGCACGCGGCGCACGCTCCAACACCGAGAAAAAAATTTGTGGTCAAAGTTTGGTAAAACATTCGGTTGTCATATAGCTTTTCTCCTCGACAAACTCAATCCGACCTGCCAAAAGGAAAATCCAACCCGATCCAAAATCGGCACGTTGGGAGGGCCCATTGTTTTTTTTTTTGACCCAACCTAAAATTTAGGACTGGTGCGGGCCTGATTTTTTGGTGTGCAACTGTTTCTTTTTTTAAGAAACTGGCAGGACACGACAGTAGAGTAAAACAATGTTTTGCCAGCAAAGAAACTTCTGAAATCTGAACGCCAGTACAGTCCATCTTTTTTTAGATCAACCAGTGCAATCCGACTACCTAACCAACACCACACAGGAACAGATTTTTGAACTGCTGGATCAAAGTCAGATTGGGCCCACATGGGAGCGGTCCACCTGGAAGAGAAGTGGGGCCCATCTGCATCTCCTCCATCTGGAAGAGATGTCGTCGGCTCAATGTAAAAATCGGAGCAATTAACCATGAAATTTAATGTGGATATGGATATTATGTGTGTCCGTAAGTTGTCCTAATTCTGCAATGAACATAAATTAGTCACCTCTTTCTCACCTCAGCAATTAACAGTTGACGACAAGCATGGAAACAATGGTCATGGACGAGATGTGAGCCTTTCTTGATGTGGATGACGAACATGAAAACATGGCACCACAACAGAGTAAGCAAATAGAGGCAGAATCCGACCCCAAAACAGGGCAAGCTGTGCTCAACATAAGCACAAGCTCGAATTATTATTATTATTTAATTTGGCCATGTCATCATAAGGTAATGATATTACAACTCTTACCCCAAAGGGTGTGGATATTACATTTCATCCGCACTTCTGCATGATCTCGCTGCTCGCTCTCGTCGTCGTTTGCTCATCGCTCGGGCTCGCTCGACTGAGAAAGGGAAGGGAGAGGAGAAGGCCGAATGGCTGTTAGGGTTTCGACCGACGCGGTCGGGGCATTTTTGTTCGCCCGAAGACGCCGCGCAGCCGTCCGATCGGATCTAACGGCGCCAGATGCACGGGCCGCATCGCGGCCCAGGCGGGCGCGCGGGCGCGCAGAGCTTTACCGGCCCAGGCCCACGTTGTGGCCTGGGTGCGGCCTGCGCGCGCGCGGAGAGGTGGGCCGAGCCGGCTTTTGCCGGTTTTTGGGCCAAGAAAGGCTGAATGAGCCCGCGAGCCGTTTTTTGTTTTTCCTTTTTCCCATAAGATTGAAAAAATGGAAATTAGCTCAAAACAAATTAGAAAAAGTGTTTTTTCCCTGTGGGCAAAATTCATTAAATTGAATTATTTTTCCGCTGCTAAAGAAATAGTTGATTCTCCAGTTATTTTGAACCAACGTGATATTTAATTGGAGAAAAAGAGAGTTTTTCCACTGCTAAAGAAATTGTTTATTCTCCAGTTATTTTGAATCAACGTGATATTTAATTGGAGAAAAATAGATTTTGACATGATTATGATGTTGTTGTTTTCTTACCAACGTCGTTAATAACAATATCGTAATTTAATGATTTTATGCATTAATTCTATTTCTGTCCAACTGTAATGTAGAATTAGTGTATAAGAACAGTTGTGAATTTTAATGATTTATGCATTAATTCTATTTCTGCCCAACGATGATGTAGAATTAGTGTGTAAGAACAGTTGTGAATTTTAATGATTTTATACATTAATTCTATTTCTGCCCAACGGTGATGTAGAATTAGTGTATACGAACAGTTGTATGTTTTGATTTTGACCAACGTTGAAATTAAGGCATACAAATGGTGTTATTTTTATGTTAAGAAAAGGTTTGACCTGGTTTTCATCTTGGCTGAGGTGGACTGAGTAGTCACCTCACCGTGTCCCACTGATTATGTGGCACTGGTGAGGGAGACAAACTAGGCTGATGCCACTTGGGCAACTAAAGAGAGGGATTTTGAATCCCGAAAGATGTCATATGCCCTTGAGCATAGGAAGTGTGTCACTGCCAACAAGAAATACTTGGCTGTGACAAAAAACACGATTGAGCCTGCAATTGTGGGCTCAATCCTAGAGTGTGACATGGTCACCGAGTACCTCGATAGAATAAAGAGTCAGTTCACTAGCTCTTCAAAGACATATGCTACGTAGCTGATAAAGCAGCTGGTCACAGAGTGTTAATCTGGAAATGGTGGCATAAGAGAGCTCACGATGCGTCGTCAAAATTATGGAACTGTCGTTTAGGCCATATTTCGAGGGGGAGAATAGAAGACTAGTTAAGAATAATATTCTTCCTCCATTAGAGCTCTCAGATTTAGAACAATGCAGAGAATGCATAAAAGGAAAGTATGTAAAGAAAATGAAGAAAGATGACAAACGAAGCGCAGGAATTTTATAGATTATTTACATAGACATCTATGGTCAGTTTCCTGTAAAGAGTGTGGATGGTTATGATTCGTTCATAACATTCACAGATGATTACTCCCATTATAACTACATTTATTCAATCAAAGAAAGAACAAAAGCATTGGATAAATTTAAGATATTAAAGATTAAGATAGTTAGGTCCGACAGTGGGGGAGTACTACTGTCGGCATACCCCATATGGCCAAGTTCCTGGATCTTTTACAAGGTTCTTACAGAAGAATGGCATAGTAGTCCAGTATTTGATACCGGGCGAACCTCAGCAGAACGAAGTAGCTGAAAGACGCAATCGCACCCTGATGGATATGGTGCATAGTATGATAAGTTACTCCACCTTACCGTTGAGCCTGTGGATAGAGGCGTTAAAAATTGCCATTCATATTCTCAATAGAGTACCAAGTAAGTCGGTGTCAAAAACATCGTAAGAGTTGTGGACAGGAAGAGTACCCTCACTAAACACTTACGTGTGTGGGGGAGCCCTGCTGAGGCTAAAGTATTTAACTCAAACATTAGGAAGCTAGATCCTAAAATAGTAAGTTATCATTTCATTGGCTACCTAGAAAAGTCAAAAGGTTTTCGTTTCTACTGTCCAGACAGACATACCAAGTTTGTGGAAACGAGACACGCAGTCTTCCTAGAGGATGAAATGATGAGGGGGAGCATGGTAGCTCGAGAAATTGACTTTGAAGAGAAGCGGATGTATGCACCTACTCCGATGATTCATGAGCCAATTTTCTCACTACCTGCTGTCGCTGCGCCGATAGTGCAAGATACTGTGGTGCCAACACCTGTTGTTATTCCGCCTGTGGCAACAATGAATGATGATGAGGAACCTATTCTTCAGGATCCTGTAGAACCTATTGCCACAAATGAGGGGGAGCAACAACAGCCTCAAACAACAGATGTGCTAAATGTGGAGGCCCTTAGAAGGTCTCAAAGAGTTAGAAAATCAGCTATTTCTACTGATTACGAAGTGTACAACACTGAGGAATTTCAAATGAAGGATGATCCCACCTCATTTGAAGAAGCCATGAGAAGTGATCATTCATCAAAGTGGCTTGAGGCCATGGAAGATGAAATGAAATCTATGAATGCCAATAAAGTTTGGGATTTAGAGATAATTTCTAAAGGAGCCAAAACAGTAGATTGTAAATGGGTCTACAAAACAAAACTTAACTTTCAAGGGAATATAGAGACATATAAAACACGACTTGTGGCAAAAGGCTTTATGCCCTAGGAACCAATATGAGATCGATCAAATGAAAATGGTTCCATATACTTCAGCTGTCTAAAGCTTGCAATATGCTCAAGTATGTACGCGCCCTGACTTGGCATTTGTTACCGGGTTACTTGGCAGATTCCAGAGTAATTCTGGAACAGAGCACTGGAAATTAGTAAAGAAAATCTTGCGTTATTTGCATGGAACAAAAGGCCTCATGATGACGTATAGAATATCTGATTCACTCCATATAGTGGGATATTCAGATTCTGATTATGCGGGAGATGATAGAAAATCCACGTCGGGATATCTATTCACTCTCGCAAGGGGGAGCTATTTCATGGAAAAGCTCAAAGCAAATCGTCACTACGTCGTCCACAATGTATGACAGTTTGTAGCATGTTATGAGGCAAAGGGACAGGTGAACTGACTAAAGAAGTTCATACCCGGTTGGAAGGTGGTTGACGATATCTATAGACCACTTAAATTATACTGCGATAATAATCCGGCAGTACAGTATGCTCACAATAATAAATCAAGTGGCGCTGCCAAACACATTGACATAAAGTATTATGTTGTGAAAGATTAAGTCTGGGATCATGTCATAAGTCTTGAGCATATAAGTACAGAAAAGATGCTCGCGGATCCGCTTACAAAAGGCTTACCACCCAACATGTTCAGAGAACATGTAGCTAGCATGGGTTTAAGGAAAAGTCTAAAATTTCTGGACAAAAGAAGGCCCAAAGTTAAGTATCTATTTCAGAACAGAGTGGTGTGTTGTAGCTGTTAAATCTATCGGCAATTGACCGTGACGATGAAACATGCTCTATGCGCTAATATGTAATAGAATGAACAAAATTAAATGATATGAAATTGAAAGATGGTAGTGAGATCAAGGAGGAGAATGTTAGTTGATCTCCACCAATAGGCCCAACGCCCTTGGATCTGCACCCTGATCGGGGGCGCCCAACCCTAATATGGTTGGTGGGCCCCTGTCGCATAACACTATAAATAGAGGAGTGGGGAACTGGGCTCGGACTAACGAGGTTGACTGGAGCCACTGTAACCACCCATAGAGAAACCTAATCTGATCTAATCCGATCTAAAGACGAGTACTGCCAGCGATGGAAAGCTCCACCGATTCCTCTGCATCGCCCCTGCAGGGTCACCACCGGGCCACTGGACCTCGCCTCCTCGCTACCACTACGCTGGAGCTGCCACGACACCGACGTCCATAGACCAAATGGTGACTTAGACCAAGGTACATCAACGATTTTCTCATCTAAGAAAGAAGCCTACCCCTGCTCTACGGTTTAGAGACAATGTAGTATCTAACAGGGTCCTGTGCCTCCGAGAACTGAGTCTCGTCGGTCTCATCAGTAAGACCGCCATAGACTGTTTTGCAGTAGATTGTACAGACGGTCGATGTAACAGTTTGTTTTGTTCGTCTAGAATACAAGAAACCTTGCATGTTCGTCACTAGGCAAGTAGGCAGTGGAACTCCTGCTGTAGCAGTGTACTCCACCAAGGAAACTGTGCTCATATATTGCGCTCTTCAATTTCTGAGATTTTTTTTTGAGGGGTTGGTCAATTTCTGAGAAATTTGCTCCCCTTGCCTGTTCAATGTTCGTATAAGTGAATGTTATTTATTGGGTACTTTGAGTATGCAACTGTTTTTTTAAAAAAAAAGAAATCGGCAGGACAGGAGAGGAGAGCCGCTCAAGCGTGGGACCCATATCTATCTCCTCCATCTTGAAGAGATGTCGGCCAAATGTAAAATCAGAGCAATCAACCATGAAATTTAATGTGGATGTGGATATTACGTGTGTCTGTAAATTGTGCTAATTCTGCACTGAACATATGTGTACTCACCTCTTTCTCACTTTAGCAATTAACAGTTGACGACGAGCATGGAAACAATGGTCATGGAGGAGACGTGAACCTTTCTTGATGTGGATGACCAACATGGAAACATGGCACCACAACATGAGTAAGCAATTAGAGGCAGAATCCGACCCCAAAACAGGGCAAGCTGTGCTCAACATAAGCACAACCTCGAATTATTATTATTTAATTTGGCCATGTCATCATAAGGTAATGATATTACAACTCTTACGCCAAAGGGTGTGGATATTACATTTCATTCCAAAAAGAAAACCAGCAATATTATGTCACAACTTCTAGATACACTTTGTTTCATGCATGCATGCATTGGCCAAATTTATTTTAAGCACCGGCCATTGCCTTTGCTTCATGCATGGTGATCAGTTCCTGTTTGTCTTGCCCATACAGCAACAAGGACATACACTTTGTCATACAGCTTGTCTGAGAGTCAAAAGCAAGCGATTCTCCAGCTTCTCTTGAACATCAGAACACCAAATGCCATCCAGGTACCAACCACGAAGCCGCACCTGAGCCCAAGATAAAAGAATTGTATCCCATGACGTTCTTCAGTTCTTCCCAGGCCACCTTGCTTTGGCGCATGACCCTCACCTGAGCAATTGTTTTGAAGGGGATGCCCACAGAGACTGGTGTTGCCAATGTACATAGATGGATACTCTGCATACAGGGTATCAAGTTGCGATCCTGATGGAATTCTTCCCGTAAGATTGTTGTATGACAAGTCCAAGTAGCTTAAGAACGTTAGATTTGAAAGACTAGCTGGTATTTCCCCAGAAAGCATGTTCCTCGAGAGGTCTAGTGATTCAAGCGTCTGCATTTCCCCAATCTTGTTTGGAACAACTCCGCTCAAGTGGTTCCTCGACAGATTCAAATTCACTAAACCATCATGGAAAACTATTTCTTCTGGAATTTCGCCGGTTAAATTGTTAGAAGATAAATCAATGCTCATCATACTTGTGTCCAGAACTCTATAGATGGAACCGTAGTTCAATTCCTGCCCCTTGAATACTGTAGACACACTATTAAGATGAGGAGTCCTTGGTATAGCGCCGTGATAACAACCCTCATTTGATAGGTAGATCTGCAGAGAGCCTGATATCGTATTGTTATTTAGATCCATGTACTGAAGGCAAGAAAGGTTTGTGATGTTCATTGGAATGCTACCAAAGAACATGTTGTGACTTAATCGTATAAATCTTAATGATGTTAAGCTTCCAATCCAAATTGGCAATCTTCCAGAGAATTTGTTCCAAGACAAATCTAGGAAGAACACATTTGTCGAGTTTTGCAGAAAAGACGGGAACTTTCCTGACAAACTATTGTTACTTAAGGCTACATAATCCATTACCTTGAGGCACAACGGTGGTTCTCCCTCCAAAAAATTGTTGGATAAGTCCAACACAGATAATTGCTGATATTTACAAAAAGATTCAGGAATATGACCAGTGAGTCGGTTGGAGAACAGAGATAGTGTGTCTAGATTGGTGGATCCAACAGCAGAGGGCAGAGGTCCCGACAAGAAGTTGTTGGACAAGTCCAAGAAACTTATGTCTGGTGGCAGTGTGGGTATCTGACCAGTTAATTGGTTTGAGCGGAGATAGAGCTCTTCAAGTGACATGGAGCCCATATCGGTCGGCAAAGTTTCGTTGAGTTGATTGTTGGAGATGTCCATGATTCGAACATTTGAAAAGGCATCGAAGAACCATTGTGGAAGCTTATCAGCTATACCTGCACTCGAGATATCGAGATTGATAATGTTCACATGCCACTTAAGCCAACTAGGAAAGAGTGGGCCCATCTGGCAGGATGCAAAGTATGCGGTATCTAATCTAAATGGTGGTTGCCAGTCTGAGCTGATCTCAATCTTCAGGGCATTATAAGACAAGTCTATGTATTTCAGGCTCCTTGCACTAACAAGGTGTTCCTCCGTTATCACGCCATCCAATTTATTACCATTTAGGTTCAGATTGGTCAGATTACTGAGCATACCAATCTCATATGGAACATGTCCATTTAGGTTGTTGCAAGAGAGGTCAAGTGTCTGCAAACCGGTAAGTTGCCCTACAGATATTGGGAGGGATCCTGTGATGTTGTTCTGACCAAGATTCAGAACGGCCAAGCTCGTTAATTGCCCTATCCATCTTGGTAGCATCCCAGTTAATTGGTTCCAATATAGGTCCAATTCTTGCAATTTGTTGGGTGAACAGCGAGGTAACAGCTCAGCTATGTCGCCATATAAGAGAGCCAATTGAAGGTTCAGGACCTCCAAATTGCATAGATTCTTCAGATCCGTGGTCATGATGCGATACTTCTCATCATTATTATCATTATCTGAAAGATCAAGGACTTGAAGGGATGTCATGTCGCCCAGAGCATCCGGAAATTGACCGTACATACTAGTGGCGTCGAGGTAAAGGTATCTGAGACTTGTTATGTTCCAGAACCAGCTGGTCACCATTGGATGGTCGAAGGAGTTGCAGGAAGCATCTAGCTCCTCGAGGTTTGTAAGGTTCAGGTGTGGCAGCGACTGGTTTGCGCTTGCAAGAGAGCAGTATGAAAGACGAAGGACCCTCAAAGAAGGAAGCATGTTTATGATATGAGGCCAATCCACTACTGTGCTGAGGTTCACTTGGTTCAGATTAAGATATTGGATGGAAGGAAGACGTGTTAACCATGATAGATCCGTCGAGTTTGTGCCTTCCCTCAAGATGGAATTGGAAAGATCTAGATACTGCAGCCTTGACAAGTTGCCAAACTGGGGAGGCAGGCCACCGTAGAACGGTATGCCAGAGAGGTCAAGATACTTGAGATTCTTTAGAGAGCCCAAGAACTCGGGAAGACGACCACTTGGCCCTGTTAGATCATTCCCGCTGAGGTCGAGGTGCTCTAGATGATCCAGAGCAAGCAAAGAAGGACTTATCTTGCCCTCCATAGCTGCTTCTTCTTCTCCGGTGTTTCGAAGTCGAAGCTCATGGACGTGACCGGTCCAGTTGCTGCACCGGACGCCTCTCCATCAGCAACAGTCCTGCTCGCCGTGGCCACCATCTCGCCGCCACGAGGTGAGGAGGCCTGCAGGGTCGCTGGTGACGGCGTGCTTGAATGCCAGTAGGGCGTCCCTCTCGTGGGGTATGCAGCTCGGAGGACTAGCTGTGTTATCACTAGCGGCTGGCTGGGGCTGCTGCTGTGCTTTCAGCGTGGCGATGAACAAGAAGCAGCAGAGCAACGACACAAGCATGGCAGCTAGGCGATGCATGGTGGCAACCATCGACAATACTAGAAGAGAATGGCAGGATATATCAGTTCTGGAGCCCGAGTGTTATTATTATAGTAGGTGGATGCAGAGGATACTGCAGATCGGTCGGTCAATTGACCGTGGACGAGGTGAGGCATCTGCGTACTGACGCCCTGTGCCCAGTCTGCGCGAATGTACGTATGCCTCAGTTCCGTCGGCCGACTGCTCCAGCGCCCGCCTGGATGCCGGCCGGGTCCCGGAGGCACACCACCACCTTCCTGATGCAGGACCGACCCCAGCGGCGCAGGTCGTAAGGGGTGCCAGACACGGGAGCAATCTGCAGTCCAGATGACTCTGTGGAACCCCCTGTGGCCACCTTATGATGATTTATACATAAAGATGGTAGCAAAACAAAATTAGGGAACCATCAGCCGTATATACAGCGCACGTCGAGATGACAAGATCCACGCACGAAGGTTGAGGAAAGTAAGTGAATTCCCGGTTACCGTGAAGTACAGTTGTGCCATCTTTGTTCAGACGGATGGATATTCCATCCAGTACAAAACTGCAGTTGGCGATTGTATTGGCCACTCGTCCAACCACAGTTCCAAATTAAGGCTGAAGAGCCGTCCTGAATATGTATAGTTCGTGATTACAGTTCAAAACAAGAAATCCGGTTCGTCAAAAGAAAAAACATTAAACTCGCTTGCTTTGCCATTGCGGCGGCCACACGATTATTTTGTGAGTTAGATCTGGATGCTACAATTAGCTAGAAGCATCTTTTATATCCATAAGACTCTGCAACTGTATGTAAAAACAGAGATTTGTGACATTACCACATACTCTGCAAGGGTTGTCATACCCAAGGACGACATCACCCAGGTTCCCTACACAGCAAGAAACACGCAAAGCTTGTCATGCATCATGCATTGTATCACGAAACAATATGCATCATGAATTTTGAAGCAAGGAAACCGTACCTTTGGAATCAGGGACTCAATAACAGACATGAGGGTGGCTGGCTCCCCAGTCGGTGACCTGATGGAGAAATCTCCCTTCTTGTTCTTGAGTTCATAGACCCCAACCGTCTTCCTCGCCACATCAGCCCGACAGGCCAATGCAAGGGCACAACAACAAAGCAACAGGGAGCAGGGCAGCTCTAGCCATTGGGTAATACTGTTAGCACCCAACAAGATGAGCGAGTTTTACGAAAATCGGAAATTCCACTCAAAGGTTTGAATCAAATTTAGATTGAACTCCAAATGAAAAATAAATATATATAGGACTGGATCATGACAGTATTTTTTGTGTGCAGCATATTGGATTATTTAAGCTGAAGACAAGTGGGAGTACTCAACGTATTTCTTTTAGACAGATTATAAACACTACCGTCACTGAAATCAGTCTGTCAACCGTCCATCTGCTCGGAATATAAACATATCATGGCAAGAAATACTTTTTAGAAATATATGGATAATAGAGCTTTATGAAATGCTTATGATTTAGGATTTAGAGGTGACTAGCATGCGTGTACTGACCATGTTTCCTTACTTATATTCCTATACTGAACCGGACTGTTGGTTAAGTTATTTTTCTTGTTTTTTTCCTTACGTTCACAATATGTGTTATATATGTGTTGTCATCTATGGTACAATACATTGCAATACAGTTTCGTGAAATACCTTCGGTTTAGGATTTAAAGGTGAATTGGGTGGTACCTGTTTCTACTTGTCTCATCAGAAGGATCCTTTGCTTTGAGTAGTCAACCTGTGTTGCCCTCTTTTCTCATAGTACAGATCGGTCGGTCAATTGACCGTGGACTGAGGTCGTCGCTAGGTCACTGATCAGTCGTGTGAGTGTGGTCCGGTCGACACGGAGCTACATGGCCCGGTCCGCATTTCGGTCGTCGTCACGTTTGAGTGCGGTGGTCACTAATCAGTCGTGTGAGTGTGGTGGTCAAAAGATTATATTGCCTGTCACCTCATCACAAAAGCTTCCATTTGGTGCGTAGAAAAGGTGATGGAGCATGTGGAACGGTGGAAGGTTATGTTAATTTTGACGTAAAGTTCATCAAACCAGCACTCCTCATGCTAGACCAGATCATGATCTTCTGGTCACACGACGACCTGTCTATGTGGCAGCGATCGGATTGACGGTTCTAACTATTGGAACGCATGGTATATAGCTACAATGGCCAGATCAGTTGTAGCGTGTTAGACTGTTTATAGTAGATGCACGATGGACCGTGCCAGGTCATCGTCATGTTGGAGTGCGGTGGTCAAAAGATTATATTGCCTGTCACCTCATCACAAAAGCTTCCATTTGGTGCGTAGAAAAGGTGTCGGAGCAAGTGGAACAGTGGAAAGTTATGTTAATTTTGATGTAAAGTTCATCAAACCGGCACTCCTCATGCTAGACCAGATCATGATCTCTGCTCACCCGACTCGACAAGGACCTGTCTATGCGGCACTCGCGCGTTTGCCAGCGCCCCGGCAACCGATTTTTTTGGCACTGTTTTTCTTCCTCCTCCGCCGCCCCGCCATGGTGCGGTATAGTCTCACAGAGCTCCGCGGCTGCGGCCTCCACCTCCCCCCCTCTCCCGCCCCTACTTTCTTCTCCAACTCCGGCGAACAACCGCAACTCCCTCGTCCCGACCTGGCCCGGCCGCCTCCACAGCCGCCATGGCCCCGAACCGTCGGCCGCTGTCCGCACCACCTGGCCTGCCTACCTCCCCCCAATCACATCTCTTGTAAGCCCACCAGAGTTGGGGAAGAAGGGGTGGGACGGGTGTCGGTCGCTGGCAGTGTTTTCCTAAACGCTAAACGGTAAACAGTCGGTCACCTACCGTTTAGCCATTATTGGGGCAAAACGTCCCATTAAACGGGCTAAACGGCCAATTAAACGGGGTAAACATGTGATTAAACGGAAACGGCGCACCACCATGTAGCGTTTACACGGTGTTTAAACGGGCTAAACGGCCGTTTAGGCGAACAGTGGTCGCTGGAGTTGGGGAAGAAGGGGGTGGGGAAGAGCAAGGACTTGAGCCATGCCATTTGAGGGTGGGTTACGGCACAGTCTTTTGGCATGATCCGAAACACGACACGCACAAAATATTTTGGGCCATGCCGGCACGACATGAACACAAGGGTTGTGCCGTGTCCAGGATCTCGGCATGGCGGGCTACATGGTCCGGTCCGCATTTCGGTCGTCGTCACGTTGGAGTGCGGTGGTCACTGATCAGTCGTGTGAGTGTGGTGGTCTAAAGATTATATTGCCTGTCACCTCATCACAAAAGCTTCCATTTGGTGCGTAGAAAAGGTGATGGAGCATGTGGAACAGTGGAAGGCTATGTTAATTTTGACGTAAAGTTCATCAAACCGGCACTCCTCATGCTAGACCAGATCATGATCTCTGGTCACCCGACTCGACAAGGAACTGTCTATGTGGCACTCGCGCGTTTGCCGGTGCCCCAGCAACCGATTTTTTGGCACTGTTTTTCTTCCTCCTCCATCGCCCCGCCATGGTGCGGTATAGTCTCACGGAGCTCCCCGGCTGCGGCTTCCACCTCCCCCCTCTCCCGCCCCTACTTTCTTCTCCAACTCTGGCGAACAGCCGCAACTCGCTCGCCCCGGGCTGGTCCGGCCGCCTCCACAGCCGCCAGGGCCCCGAACCGCCGGCCGCTGTCCCCACCACCTGATCACGATCTCTGGTCACACGACGACCTGTCTATGTGGCACTCGCGCGTTTACCAGCGCCCCAACACCCGATTTTTGTTGGCACTATTTTTCGTCCTCCTCCACCACCCCCCCTGCCGCCGCCTACTGCTTCCGCCGCGGCGCGGTAGGGTCTCACCAGAGCTCCACGGCCGCGACCTCTTTCCCTCCCCCCTCTCTCGCCCCTGCTTTCTTCTCCAACTCTGGCTAATAGCCACAACTCCCTCACCCTGACCTAGCCCGCCAAGGTCGGCACGACATGAACACAAGGGTTGTGCCATCTCCAGGATCTCAGCACTGGGGGCTACATAGCCCGGTCCGCATTTCAGTCGTCGTCATGTTGGAGTGCGGTGGTCACTGATCAGTCGTTTGAGTGTGGTGGTCAAAAGATTATATTGCATGTCACCTCATCACAAAAGCTTCCATTTGGTGCGTAGAAAAGGTGATGGAGCATGTGGAACAGTGGAAGGTTATGTTAATTTTGATGTAAAGTTAATCAAATCGGCACTCCTCATGCTAGACCAGATCATGATCTCTGGTCACACGACGACCAGTCTATGTGGCACTCGCGTGTTTATCAGCGCCCCAACACCCGATTTTTGTTGGCACTATTTTTCATCCTCCTCCGCCACCCCCCTACCGCAGCCTACTGCTTCCGCCGCGGCGCGGTAGGGTCTCGCCAGAGCTCCGCGGCCGCGGCCTCTTTCCCTCCCCCCTCTCTCGCCCCTGCTTTCTTCTCCAACTCCGGCTAACAGCCGCAACTCCCTCGCCACGACCTGGCCCACCGATTCCACGCCGCCGCCAAGGCCCCGAACCACCCAGCCGCCGTCCCCACCGCCTGGCCTGCCTACCACCCCTCAAACCCCTCTCTTGTAAGAGCATCTCCAAGAGTACCCAAAATAGTCTCCCAATCCAGGAATTTTGGCAAGATCTAAAAAAAATCAACTCCAACAACTCTCAAACCCACCTCCCAATTTTTTGGCACCTGGAAAAATCCACCCGCATGTGTGTAAAGTTACGCGAGCATATCATCTGGAGGTGGAAGGACGTGGGGAAGAAAAAAAATAGGACAAAGTTCCTGATACAAATGTACAAGAGAGAAATAAAGTATAAAGGCACGAAAATGGCATGTAGACACTTCTACAACTCTACGTGCAATTTTCTAGCATTTAATATACTATCTCTCATCTAGATTATGAAAATCATTAGAACTTCCATTAAAATAGTACAGACAAGATATATATATATTCCATATCACGAGTGGAAAAAGAAAACTAGCAGAATTTTTTTTGAGGGTCGTGCTTAGACCGGCTCGACATGAAAGCGTGCCGGCATGCCACGGGTCGTGCTTTGACCGAAGAAAAGATTCACCGTGCCATACCAGCATGGCCCGACGTGCCTCCCGTGCCTAGAGGGCACGACCTGAAGTGGCACGAAGCATGAGAGGGCCGGGCCGTGGCCCGGCCCAAGTCCCACCTCTCAGTGGGGCGAGCGTTAGGTGCGGGTGTCGGTCGCCAGAGTTGGGGAAAGAGAAGGGGGTGGGGGAGGTGTCGGGCACGCGGCGCACGCTCCAACAGCCAGAAAAAAAATGTGTGTCAAAGTTTGGTAAAACATTCGGTTGTCATATAGCTTTTCTCCTCGACAAACTCAATCCGACCTGCCAAAAGGAAAATCCAACCCGATCCAAAGTTGGCACGTTGGGAGGGGCCATTGTTTTTTTTTCACCCAACCTAAAATTGAGGACTGGTGCGGGCCTGATTTTTTGGTGTGCAACTGTTTCTTTTTTTAAGAAACAGGCAGGACATGACAGGAGAGTAAAACAATGTTTTGCCAGCAAAGAAACTTCTGAAATCTGAACGCCAGTGCAGTCCATCTTTTTTTAGATCAACCAGTGCAATCAGACTACCTAAGCAATTCCACACAGGAACCGATTTTGAAGTGCTGGATCAAAGTCAGAGTGGGCCCACATGGGAGCGGTCCACCTGGAAGAGAAGTGGGACCCATCTGCATCTCCTCCATCTGGAAGAGATGTCGTCGGCTAAATGTAAAAATCAGAGCAATTAACCATGAAATTTAATGTGGATACCGATATTATGTGTGTCTGTAAGTTGTCCTAATTCTGCAATGAACATAAATTAGTCACCTCTTTCTCACCTCAGCAATTAACAGTTGACAAGCATGGAAACAATGGTCATGGACGAGATGTGAGCCTTTCTTGATGTGAATGACGAACATGAAAACATGGCACAACAACAGAGTAAGCAAATAGAGGCAGATTCCGACCCCAAAACAGGGCAAGCTGTGCTCAACATAAGCACAAGCTCGAATTATTATTATTATTTAATTTGTCCATGTCATCATAAGGTAATGATATTACAACTCTTACGCCAAAGGGTGTGGATATTACATTTCATCCGTACTTCTGCATGATCTTGCTGCCGAGCAGTGAAATCAGCATCAGACTCATTTTCTTTACTCACCGGGTCCACTGGCTCAGTAGGACACGAGGAGGTAAGCGCTAGGTCATTTTCAGACAGCGCAAGTGCTAGTTTATACTTCTGTCGCCATACCCTATAGTTGCCCCCTTCAAGAGGTGGTATGTGCGAGATGAATGCCATTGGGTTGAGTCCTAAAAAACACCGTCAGAGATAGTGAGAAAATTATGACATCATAATTACATGCTTTAATTTAACGTTGGTTAAAATTAAAACATACAACATTCTTATACACTAATTCTACATCACCGTTGGGCAGAAATAGAATTAATGCATGGAAAACTTATGAATAAATATTATAATATTATTATTATCAACTTTGGTCAGAAAAATAATAATATTATAATTTATTGACTAAAAATGACTACTCTTCAAATTAAATTCTCCCGTTGGTTCGAATTTAATTAGAAGATAATAAACTTTAACATTGCAGCGGAAACATGGAAAAATTCATTATCTATTTTTTAGAAGCATTTAACTTTTCTCAACTATTCTCTGAAAAATTATCCTGTTGGTTCAAATTTTGATAGAGATTTTAAACTAGACAAATATCATCAAAAATTGCTTATGAAAAAAGAAGAAAACTTAAACTCGTAGAACACTGTTCATTTGCCCTAAGCATCAAAACGGCCCAGCTTGCTCTGCTTTCGCGCGCGCTGTGCCTTCCCAGGCCGCAACCTGGGCCTGGGCCGACAAAGCCGCCCGCCGCGCGTGCCCGCCTGAGCCGAATGCTGTCCTGTTCACTCTCGGCCGTTCATCGCGGATCGACGGTCGAGCACGCTCCTCGGCGGATCAAAACCAGCGCGCGACGTCCGTCCCCGAACCCTAGGCTCATTCGACTCCCTCCCTTTCCTCTCTCAGCGCAACAGCGGTTGAGTGTAAGAGCGAGAGCGAAGAGAGGTGATGGCGCCGTCGTCGGCCCCCTCGTCGACGCGCTGTTCCCAGCGGGTGAGCGCCGCCGTCGAGCGGTCTGGGCGACGGTGCCCTGATCCCCACACGCACTGCGGTGAGAAGCTCTTGAAACCCTAGATTTGACTGGCACCGCCGCAGGTCCCCTCGCCGGAGCGCGCGCTCCCCAGTGGGTGAGCGCGCCGCCGTCGAGCGGTCCTGTGACGGTGCCCTCGGCCGGGCTTGTGCATAAGGCGGTGAGCGCGGCTCAGCTTCTCCCCACGCGCCGACGAGGCGGCGGAGGAGCTCCTTCCCGTGCGACGGCAGGAAACAACCCACGCGACGGTGGTGGTAACGTGCGGCGGAAGAGTCTGGGTAGGTCCTCCAACCATGGAACGGTTGGACGCCCCCGATCAGGGCGTGGATCCAAGGGCCCAATTGGCCGCACATACTTGATTCATTGGATCATAGCCTTGGTCAGATTTGGTTATGCAAATTAAGATCTGACATAGCTAGATGGTGTTGGATATGGATTGGATAGTAGACAAAGGGTCCGTTTGGTTGGGCTTTTGGCTTTGGCTTTTGGCCTCAAAAGCCAAAAGCCCAATGAAAGGGACTGCTTTTGGAGACTCCTTTTTCAGAAGCAGCTGTTTTTCCGTAATACGTTTTTTAAAGTTGTTTTGACCCAGCTTTTGGCTTTTGGCTTTCTACTTTTCGAAATTTGTGGAATAAAAAGCTCTTCCATAGTTGTTTCAAGAGATAAAGATAGAAGGTATATTTTATACTCGTTTAACCAAACAACTTTTAGCTTTTCTACAGCTCATAGCCCACAACAGCTTTCCCACAGTTCACAGCCCACAACAGCTTTTTCCCACAGCCACAGCTCAACTAAACACACCCAAAGAAACATTGTTGGGAAAAAAACTGAAGTATGAAGTGACTGTATAACCTTAATAGGGGAGTGATAATTAAGTTGAGGGGATGCTTCATGCTCTGAAGCTTGCTGCTCACAGTTTCTGTTCACATTGGTTCTTCAAATTGTTAAGATTTAAAGGTTACACAATCATGTAGCCAGTTGGTGCAGTTCCTTGTTTTCTTTTGGGGTGCCTAATTTATGACTTGTTTCGTCATGTGAATAAATTATCGTATTATCATTATGGACTGCCTTATGTGTGGTTTGTCAGGTATGATTATGAAGAGAGCGAGGCTATCACCATTTCTTGGTTCAGTTTGCATTTTGTTGTGAGTTTGTGACCATATGTCCATGTCAGCCGTCGTACTGAGAGCTGTGACTATGCGCCGATTGAGATGATTATGCCCTTTCAAAGCAAAAGGCATATGCAACGGTAAAGACAATCATGCTGCTGCCTATAACTTTTTCTCTTTATGCAACGGTAAAGCAAAAGTCATCTTGTCAAATGTGTCTGGAGTAGTATCTCCAAGTCATGTTTTTCAGTTTTCACTAGGCAGTGGTTTCCTTTGGTACTCAGTCCATTGGATGGGTGTGCAGTACAACACAAAAAACAGAGATGTCTTTTCCGTAAACTAGTGATACAGCGCCAGGAAAACAGCACGCCCATTTCTTGGGTTCTTCAATTTCTGAGAAATTCACCCTTCTCCTTGTTCTGCTTGATTGCTCAATGTGCATACGTGAATGTTGCTGAGTTTACTTTGAGTATGCAACTGATGTAACATTTTTTAACAAACCAACAGCAAAGAAACTCCCGGGTCCTGAATGACATCCACTGAAGGCAACACCACACAAGAACCAACCGAATTTCAAGTGTTCCATCATCAAGCCATCTGGTAGACTGACAGTTGCATTCTAATTGGACTGTAAGATGAAAACGTTGAGCCATATATAAATGTCGGCGAAGTGTAAAATCTGAGCACTGAAATTAAACGTTGATATTTGTGAGGACCCTACTACTATGTATGTCCTCATAATTGGCATTCAATACTAGCGTTTCAAGAAAAGATCTATAGAACATATTTTGACTAGTGAAGCATTTAATGGTAGTAGTTTATATTTGTAATCTGTAGCTGATTCATGATCATCATTAGGTAAAAAGTTTAGAAGTTGACTCTCATTTGGTTGTTTTTGGGCTAATGTACTGTCTTTGTTTTCTTTAAGAATTTTTTCTATCAGCTAAATGAAATGGAATTGCACACAGCCATGGCCGTATGGTGTCCTTCACCGGTTGGATTTGTCGCCATATTAATGGTTATTGAATTCATCAGACGAAGAGAGGACACTGATGATTGCTGATCCTGAGCTGGGTGGAGCTTCCGTGCCAGTGAATGTTGGATGGTCCAATGCAGTTTTTAACACTGAACAGAGGTCCTGGGAATGATCCAGTAGATTAAGCTCTTTCATATTCTTTATTTGTGCAGATTATGATATAGATATCCTGAAGTTTTGTTTTTGTTTTCTTCAAACACGCAGGAGAGTTACGTACGTACATACAGATTGTAGTAAAATGTCTAGATTTTCACCTCGAGCCGTTTGAGTTTCCATAACTACTTCATGTTAAATTATTCGATCTTGACATTACTTTATATACAGTTGTACGCATGCAGGAAATGAAGGGGCGCTCGCCTCGCGTAACAAACACCACCTGAATGCAACCGCCGCGGCCCGCGGCGGCGCTCTCATCTCAGGACACCCTGACCCTCCTGCTTCATTTTATAAAGCAGATCGACCAGCAGCCGTCGCCCGCACCTCGCCCGCTCGCCGTCCACCTCCACTGCCACCCCTTCGCGCAATCGCGCTCGGCCTCCGCACATGGTACCACCCCTCCCCCGGCCGACGAAGCGCGCCGCCCCCACAGCCCACGGCCCACATGGCTTCCTCCGCCTCCGCTCGCAGTCCCAACGCCAACGAGGCAGAGACCGCCATCAAGAGGACCGCCTTCGGCCCCAAGAACGCCATCGCCGTCGTCGCCGACCCCGCGCCGTCGCCCGTCTCTGCTTGCTTCAAGAAACAAGCCAACAAGCGTAACAACAGCCTGTCGTGTAGCAAACTGCCAGTGGGAGTGTCTGATCTCCGCAAGCTTGTGTCGGCAGCAGGTCTGGGCTGCCGCTCTCCGGCCTCCATTGGCGTGGTGACAGATGTTGCTGAATGACGGGAAGGCTTTGTTTCGTTCCGGCAGGACGAAGAGTGAAGACGGTGTTTGTTCTGCCAGTTATTTGTGTCTGTATCCGGGCCTTTGTTCCATGCATCTTGTACCATCTGTAGTGTTGGTCCTTGATGGTTTTAGTTGGCGTCAGTCGTCAGTTTGTGGTAGTTGTGTTTAAGTTTCAGTTCGTACCTGTCTGGGGCTTGCTCGGTGTTGCAGCCCCTGGGAGTCTGTTTCAGTTAAATGTTTAGCAACTCAAGGAACTTTTCTGTTATATCTTGGAATGTTCGAGGCTTAGGCGACCCGGATAAGTGCTCAATCGTTCGTGACGCTGTTACCTCTGCTGCTCCTTCGATAATCTGCATTCAAGAATCTAAGCTTCAGGACATATCCTCTTTCATTCAAAACACGACCTTGGTCTCGAAGAAGTGAGCTTGCATTGGTCGGAAAACGCTTCACCTGGACCAATCAACAACCAAACCCCATTCTTTCACGCCTTGATCGTGCCTTCACAAACCTCAACCATAACATGTCTTTCCCCTCTGGTACCCTGTCCGCCCTTCCCTACCACGCCCAACCTCTTATCACACCCATCCCTATTCTCTTGACAATGCCAACCTATTTCGGTTTGAAAGGGCCTGCCTACTGCGTGACTCTTCTTTCCTCCCCTCGGTTCTCCCGGCTTGGACACATGCTTTTCCCTGTGCTGACGCTGCTGGTTTTGGTCAAGTCAACATGATCTGCCGCCAAGGTTTTGGTCAAGGCGTTTCAGGGCGCCACCCTATATCATTCCAAATTGTAAATTCTTAATCCAATTAGTTGACACCTTCGAAGAAGTTCGTGGTCTTTCCCCAACAGGAATGCAGGTGCGCACGGACTTCAGAGACGGCCTGCCAGAGGCGCTCAAGGAAATTAACACCCACTTATTGGAAGCAGAGTTTGGGCAATTCGGGAAGGAGATGCCAACACTGCTTTATTTCCATCATACTCATGCATCCATGCGCCCAAGATGGGATGGGTTGGGACCCGTCAGGTGGAGGTCAATGGAATGATGATCACGAGCCATGAGGGGAAGCAAGGTGACGGCTCTCACAAAACAATTATTGGGCAGCCGGGATCCTTATCCTCTGCATGGAAATGGATGGATCCGATGCCCCTTGGCGGGTGCCTTGCCCTTGGCGGGTGCATGCAGGGAATCAAGGGTCGCTCGCGTAACAACCTCCACACCTGAAATAGTGCAAGCGGCCCGACGGCACTCGGCGAGCGACACCCTGACCCTCCTGCTTCATTTTATAAAGCAGATCGACCAGCAGCCGTCGCCTGCACCTCGCCCGCTCGCCGTCCCACCTCCACCACCACCGGCACCGCCTCGCGCAATCGCGCTCGACCGCCACTGCTTTCGCCGCACTGTCCACCGACGAAGCGTGCCACCGCACAGGCCACAGCCCACCTCAGCACCCAACGCCGCCAACGTCAACGAGGAAACCACCACCGTCAAGAGGACTGTCGCCGCCCTCAGTCCCGCTGACCCCGCCGCGCCGCCAGTCAAGCGCCGTCGGCTCACGTTCGCGTCCCCGCCGCCTTCGTTGTCCGTGAAAGCCACGACCTCGCAGCGGGCGACGTCTCCATCTCCCTCCGCTGGGAAAACACTAACAGCGCCGAGGGCGCGGGCGGTTAGGGGCACGCGCACGCCCACCAGGGCGACGTCGTCGTCGTCAGTGAAAACCGCCGCCTGGCTGGTGCGGTCTCCCACCCACTTCGCCGGAAAAAGCGCCCCGCGGCTGGTCAGAGGCATCCGCACGCCGGGGGCGACGTCGTCGTCGTCCGTGAAAGCTGCCTCGCGGGCACCTCGCTCTGCCGGAAAAGCAGCCACGCCGGCGGTCAGGGGCACTTCAAGAACGGCGACCTCCAAGCACCTGGTATGAAAATTGGACCTTTCCCTTTCTCAAATTGCAAATTTGGTTGTCACTCCTGCTCGGCCATGGTGTCTGTGTCACCAACGCCGGCAACACCACACATCAGATCCCGCCATCCACGCCCAGCAGCAGCTAGCTCGTCGCCGCCGGCCTACATTAGCAACCCGTGCCCACGATCAGGACGGCCCCTGGCCTAGCGTCCTCCACTGCTCAGCCCGCCGGCGATTGCTGCCACTCCCAGCAAAACTGCGCTGTGCGCCGTCCGCGAACCGGTCGACGCCCGCCGCCCAAATCGCCGGTGCTTTTCATGCATCGCTGTTTTGGGCCTTTGGCAGATCTATACTCCAGTCCCTCCTATATGGCTGTTTTGGGCCCCCGATGTCACGAGATCTTGAGAAACCCATGTTCATTTCAGCCCATTTGCATACTTCACTGCTTAGCCGGCGCTAAGTCTTCTCCATTTAGCTAATTTACCGCCCGCTATTAGCGCCAAAAATCTCATAGAGCGCTAAATGTTGATTATCCTAGCATTTGCTCTGCCTCGGCACTATATCCGGCTATAGCATCCTCTGTAGCCCGAGATTTAAAACTTTGGTGCTATCTATGACTACAAATACAAATTACATACATGGAGAAAAGCTCCGGTCCAAGCGTGGTGCCGAAATTGTTTAAACTTGAATTTATTTAAATTTGAATTTGTTCCGAAATCCCACATTAATTGGAAGGTGCTGAATTTTTTCTTTATACTGGTATAAAACGTCCTGGCTACGATTTTAACTTATTATTACACAATTGGTTTGAAACTTCAAACATACATATAGCATGACATAATCGTGTATTATTAGTCATTTTCTGGTTCATAGTTGTGGTTATTTTCTCTCCATTTTACTCGGTAGCATGGCTGCTGGATAACCATTTTGCATGTGCTCGATAGAAAGTTTTTTTTTTTTGAAGAATCACAACAGAAAGTATTGGTGTCCTTGTTCAGGATACATTCTGCGCCTAACACTTCTTCGTCGTCGCTATTATCAGGAAGCAACGTCGAGACGACTAAGGATTTCACCAGAAATCAGAAAGGTAGGCAGCTGTAGTTTAATTTGGTGGCCTCACAATCTCCGTAAATACGGAGTTCCTGACTTGAGTTTCTATCTAATATATGAAACGACCTGATTTCCACGAAGGGAAATCTACAGAGTCGAAGTGTAATAAGGCCGTTGTAGATCATATTACCCAAATTTCCAGTCGAATACCACATCCATACAACGATAATCTCAGAGTACAAATAGTGCGGAATTACATAATTTATTACATCGCGCATTGGCGGAATCAAAAGTAGCATTCATTCAGAACAGCTTGAAGATAAGATCGCCAAACTCGAGCGTAGGAACGAACCCCACAACAGTCAAATTCCTCAGAGCTATACTCCTCAGCAGAACCTGTGTGCCAAAATTTATCAGTACGATTTGTACTGGCCACTCCCACCCTATGAGCATTACTTTGTGGAAATTGGATGCAAGTTGGGTATAATCAAGAGGAACTTATAAAGCTGGGGTTTCCTATGTACTAGCATATCAAGTGTATAATATTAGTTGGTCAAGTTTTAACACCATTCCCACACACATTCCATCACATTCCCATCCAGAGCTAGGTTTCAATCCTGGGATCGATATACCACCATCACCACATCATCACCACATCACCACCATACCATCGCTCAGTCGACAAGCCAACTCCCTCTCGGCACTGTCTCAAGGCCCGTAGCCCCTGGCTACGACCGACACTCTCTCACGGGGGAAAAAGAGAAGGACTCATCTTACTATCTAGTTTAAGTGAAACCTAGGAAAGGTCCATAGCCGACAAGTCGGCACAAGTATCGATCGATCAACCATACACTCTGCAGAGGTTTCACATAACCACAAGATCTGCCTTCCTTGCTGACCGTCGTCAACTGAGCTGATTCCGGCCGCTTGCTAGCCTAGGATAATGCCACTCTACCATTCAGCCCTGGTTCACCCCAAGTCTAAGTCTGGGGTGGCTGAAACTGTGAGTCATGAGCCGGGTCCACAAGGTCTCTATGAAGTCTCGGAAGGGTGTGGGGGAAATCCTCCGCGCCCCGTACCTTCTTACACTATCCGCTATCAACCTAGTAGTAGTGGCAATATCCTACCAAGTAGTCCGGCCGTCCCGCACCATATAGGGTGAGTGGTACGTAAGGCTTCTCGGTGAATCTGAGTACTAGTAAGTCCTTAGGGATGACCAAGCTAGAATGTCTCCATCAGGGTTTCCATTTATCGTGCCACCACAGCACCTCCATCCCGGGCTCCTCCCATCACAGGTTCACACCCAGGACCACCTCATATACCATTTACCCACCACAGGTATCCATTCCAGGAATGCCCAGGTAGCACCCCATGGCAAGACTTGCCCCAGGCTCATCGTATACTCCAACTTGGTCGACACAACCCTCACCCTCCACACACCCAAGTCACACACGCAGCACTCTCCCCATAGTCTAGATAACACCACACATTAATGTAGTATAAGCGTAGTAGAAGTACAAGCAAATGACATATAGCAGTAAGCGTGTGTCTAGCCTAATAGCAGGATATGCAGGGGTAAGGTTGCGTTAAGGTAGAGGCCATCAAGTAAGCATACTACCATGCAAGTCCTATCATAGTACGATTATAATAGTAAAGTAAAGCAATAGCAGTTCTATATTAGCCATGCGTAATAGGTGCTACGAGATTGGGTGGGATGTGGCACCTTCAGTGTAGTCGTCTCCGTACTCCTCACGGTACTCACGATCCTCGTCCGTCTAGTTCTCCTCCGAGTCTGCATACGTTCGAATTATAGACGCGTTAGCGACGTCTATAGAGTAGCACAAAGAAGCAATGAAAATTCAAAAGAGCCAAATGCACTCAAACATGGGTCCATTGCGTAAAGCACGATTTTAGACGAATTTTGGTCCAGGTTTCATATTTTTCTGAGGTCATATGATTTAGTTATGAATTTTCGAAGTTTAAATCATCTCTAAAAATGGAAAAGGCTGAATTAATCCTGGACTGACACGTGTCACGCTGTGACTGGTCCACGTGGCATGCTGACGTCAGGATGACGTCATCATCTTGATTCCGAGCTGATAGGTGGGGTCCTGCTGATGTCAGCTTGACATCAGCATGACATCAGCAACGTCATCAGTTCCGACAGGTGGGGCCAGGGTCTCTTGGGTCACTAACTGGTGGGTCCGGTCAAAGTCAACGTCAAGTCAATGGGTGAGTCAATGGTCAACGGATCATAGTCACTGACATGTGGGGCCAGAGCTGCTGACGTCAGCAGCTAACGTCACCGTGATGTCATCATGACATCACCTCGACTGTGTTGTTGCTGACAGGTGGGACCCGCGTGACATTGTCATGACGTCAGCATGACGTCACTTACTGACATGTGGGTCCAGAGTCTCTGTGACGCTGACAGGTGGGTCCAGTCAATCGGTCAACATTGACCGGTCAACGGTCAACACGGACCGGGTCCGAACTGGGCCGGTTGGGCCTAGATATGGGCTGGGCTTCGGCCCGCCACGTGGCATGCTGTGGCGCTGCCACGTCGTAGCCAAGGGCCTCCACTAGGCTTCGTCCACGGTTCGGCCCACACCGTGTGGCTCACGGTGAACTGGTGTTCACGGTCCATGGACCGTTGGCTAGGTCTTCGGTGGACCGAGTCCACCCTTCTTCCCTCTGGCCTGGTCCATGTGCACCGGGTGCGGGCGTGTGCAGCCGGTGAGGGGAGTCCTCTACTTCCATCCCCGGCGCGCTCTCGCCGGTGGTGTGCTCACCGGCGAGCTCCTACGGCGGCGCTGGCGTCCAATCAAGGTGGGGATAAGCTACACCAGGCCTCGGCGAATACGATGTTGGGGTCTAGGTGGTGGCCAGGGCTTCCCAGGGCGTTGGCCACGGTGGTCGGCGGCATGGTCGTGGCGGTGCTCACCGGCGGGGCAGCTAGGGGCTGTTCTAGGGGTCCTGGTGCCCCGTTCCCTTTCAGACGGCTAGCGGGCGACAGGGTAAAGTGTCGGTGACGACCATAGGGCATGGCGGGGTCCGTGAGCGGTGGTGGTGCACGGCGGAGCTCTGGCCGGTGATCTGGTGCTCGTGGCCTAGGCGTTGCGACCGGCTAACGGGGTCTCGGTCTACGCGGCTACCCTCCGGTCATCACGGTGGTGCTACGACTACATCCTAGTCCGACGAGGCGGCCGGGTGCGCAAGTGGTGGCCGTGCCATGACGGCGGCGTCGTGAGCACGGCATGCGCGTGCTCTGCTACGGCGTCCAAGGGCTAGGAGGAGGTCTCAGCCAAAAGACTCACCGAGCGGTGCTGGCGGCGTTCGGTGGTGGTGTGGTGGCGAGGCGCGTTGTCGGGGTAGGCGCTTGGGGCGGCGCTCCGGCTCCGGTGATCGGTGTCTCTGAGCTCACTGCTCGCCTCCCCTCTCCCGAATTTCCCTCTTGGCCCTCTTCTCCCGGTGCGGTGCTGGCAGTTGGGCCACCGAGCGGCGGTGTCGTGGGCTGAGGAATCCCTAGGGTGCTCTGGCATCGCTTTATAGCCTCGGGGTCCGAGCTCCACCCATGGCGGACGGGGCGGACGGCTGGTGATGCGTCGAGGGCATCGACCGGTATCGCGGGCGCGGGTGGTTGGCGCGGAGGTTGCGTGGGTGCGGCGCCAAGGGGACAGGGCCAGGTGATTCGCGTGACCCCGGGCCCGCGCCTGTCACTTTGGTCGGGACTCGGTCGAAGGCGGTGCCAGTGTGGGGTGGAAGATGACACTGTGCTGGGGTGTGGCTGATGCGTGGGGTCCGGTGGCAGTGGCAGCAAGCGAAGCAGGAAGGCGCGTGGGCGTGAGCAGCGCGCTGGGCTGGCTAGCGGGGCCGGGTGCTGCCGCGCACAAGCTGGGCTGGCTTGCTGGGCCGGCTGCTGCTGCACGCAAGCTGGGCTGGCTAGCGGGCCGGCTGCTGCTGCGCGCAAGCTGGGCTGGCTAGCGGGCCTTCTTCTTTTCTTTTCCTTTTTCGGTTTTATTTTTCTTCTCCTTTTAAATTCAAATTTAATTTGGAATTTGAAATCAAAATTGGTGTACCTTATTCATTGGAGTTTTAGATATGAGGCCCACAACATTCTTTTATATATATTAGGAACTTTATTTAGCTATTTTGTATAACAAAAATAGGTGTAGTTTTGTTATACAAAAATAGAAATAGTTTTCTCTTTAAGCATTTATTCTTTGGTTTGATTAATAATTACTTTATGGTTTATTTCTTTAAAGGAGTTGTTAGGCATTACATAAAACAAATGGAAATCCAAATCACCATTTGAGTTAACAATGTATGCTATATTTTATCTGTCAGTATTTGAATAAACATAATTAACAAATGACATGCCATGCTCATGAAATTGTCTAGTTGGGTTACTTCTAATGCAACACCTAGGGTTGGCTCCTATAGATGTCACTCAACATTGCATAGGGTAACAACAAAAAATTTTGTAGTTGTGATTTTTGGTGTGTGGATTTTTGGGTTGTTACAGTCCTACCCCCTTAACATAATCTCATCCCCGAGATTAAAGCGTAACGTACTCTTCGAAGAGGTAAGGGTAACGTAGCCGGAGGTCAGACTCTTTCTCCCATGTTGCTTCTCTCTCAGTGTGGTTGCTCCATTGGATCTTGCACATGGGAATAGTTTTGCTTCGGGTCTCTTTGGTATCTCTACCCAGAATTCTGATAGGATGTTCTTTGTACTCAAGTGTATCTTGAATTTCAAGTGTATCAATTGGAACTACTTCATCGGGCACTCTCAAACACTTGCGTAGCTGTGAGACATGGAATACGGGATGTACACCCGCCAATTCTTCAGGTAGCTCAAGTTTGTAAGCGAGTTTTCCAATCCTCTTGCAAATCTTGTATGGGCCAAAAAATCTAGGGACAAGCTTTCCTTTCACATGGAATCTGACGATTCCACGTAGCGGGGATACCTTGAGATAGACAAAGTCTCCCACATTGAACTCAAGTTCTCTTCTCCTTTTGTCAGCATAGCTCTTGTATCGACTTTGGGCAATTCTCAAATTCTCCTTCACTTGAGCAACTCCTTCTTCTGCATCTTGGATCTCAGTGGAATCAAAGAACGATCTTTCCCCGGTTGAGACCACATCAAAGGTGTCTTACAAGGTCTGCCATACAGAGCTTCAAATGGCGACATCCTGATACTGGCTTGGTAGCTGTTGTTGTAAGAGAACTCTACATAGGGTAAGCATTTCTCCCAATCAGAGCCATAATTCAGTACACTAGCGCGAAGCATGTCTTCTAAGATCTGATTTACTCATTTCGTCTGTCCATCTGTCTGTGGGTGATAAGCAGTACTGCAATCAAGTTTGGTTCCAATGGACTTGTGCAGGGCTTCCTAGAACCGGGACACAAACTGAGGACCACGATCAGATACAATACTGGAGGGAGCTCCATGCAGTCTGAGAATATGCTCAACATATAGATCTGCTAATTTTTTGGCATCGGTCTTGGTCTTAACTAGTACAAAGTGAGCAATCTTGATCAAACAATCAACAATCACCCAGATGGAATTATTGCCTTTCTGCGAATGGGGCAATCCAACTATGAAATCCATGGATATGCTCTCCCATTTCCACTCGAGAACGTCAAGAGGCTTCAGCAATCCTGCAGGCCTTTGATGTTCAGCCTTGACTCTATTATAGGTGTCACATCGTGCCACATGTCTTGCAATGTCTGTCTTCATGCCTTTCCACCAAAAGTGTTTCAAGTCTTGATACATCTTTGAATTTCTAGGGTGAATACAGTACTTAGAATCATGGGCTTCAGACAGAATTTCCTTTCGTAGTGCTGGATCGGAAGGGACATAGATTCTGTCCTTGAACCAGATGGTTCCTTGTTCATCTTCTTGGTGGTTGGTCTTGTAGCCTAGTTTCATTAGACCACGGTGATATTCGATCTCTTCACAACTTTTCTGAGCTTGACGGATGCGATCTGTGAGATCATACTGTATGCGAAGCTCATTCAACAAGTCATGCGGTAGTATCTCAAGTTGGAAATCATCAATCTCTTCCTTGAGCTCAGGTGGTATGGATTCAGTGATCAAAGTGTGACAGTAACTATTGCGACTGAGAGCATCTGCGACTACATTAGCTTTTCCCGGATGATAGTAAATTTCCAGGTCATAGTCCTTGATCAATTCTAGCCATCAGCATTGCCTCATATTCAGATCTTCCTGAGTGAAAAAGTACTTCAAGCTCTTGTGATCTGTATAGATATCACACTTGTTGCCTATCAAGTAATGTCTCCAGATCTTCAAGGCGTGCACAACTGCTGCTAACTCAAGATCATGGGTTGGGTAACGGTTCTCATGTTCTTTCAACTGTCGGGAAGCATATGCTATCACTCTTCCACCTTGCATCAATACACAACCAAGTCCTTGACGGGATGCATCACAATAGACCACAAAATCCTTGCTGATATCAGGCAATGCTAGCACAGGAGTTGTGGTAAGCTTCTGTTTCAATTTCTGGAAGCTTTGTTCGCACTCGGGCGTCCATTCAAACTCCTTAGTCTTCTTCAGAAGGTTGGTCATTGGACGAGCTATCTTGGAGAAGTTCTCGATGAATCGGCGATAATATCCGGCCAATCCCAAGAAACTTATGACTTCAATCACGTTATGAGGTTGATCCCATTCTTTCACAGCTTCAATCTTAGCTAGGTCAACTACAACACCTTCATCTGATAGTACATGGCCTAGGAAGGCAACTTCCTGTAGCCAGAATTCGCATTTGCTGAACTTTGCATAGAGCTGATGTTGTGCTAATTTCTCAAGCACAGTTCTCAGATGATGTTCATGTTCTTCAGCGGTGGGTGAATAAACAAGAATGTCATCAATGAATACTACCATGAACTTATCCAGAACATCCATGAAAACCTTATTCATCATGTTCATGAAGTATGCGGGAGCATTCGTGAGTCCAAAGGACACCACGGTGAACTCAAACTGCCCATACCTAGTCACGAAAGCTATCTTCAGGATGTCACTATCTCAAATCTTCATCTGATGATAGCCAGATCTGAGATCAATCTTGGAGAAATACTTGGCACCTTGAAGCTGATCAAGCAAATCATCGAATCTTGGTAGGGGGTACTTGTTATTGATGGTGACTGCGTTCAAGTTCCGGTAATCAATGCACATTCTCATTGAGCCATCCTTCTTCTTAACAAATAGAACGGGGGGTCCCCAGGGTGAAGCACTGGGTCTGATATATCCCTTCGAGATGAGCTCATCAAGCTGTTTCTTGAGCTCGGCCAGTTCATCAACTGACATGCGATAGGGTCTCTTGGCAATGGGTCCTGTTCCCGACAAAAGATCAATGATGAACTCTACATCATGGTCTGGTGGCATACCCGGTAATTCTTTGGGGAATACATCGGGGTAGTCTCTGACCACAGGCACATCATGAACTATCTTCTCCTCTTTTTGTGATTCTGAACTGGCTTTAAGGGCACATAGGATAGAGGTGGACTTTTCGAACTGAGGTTCACACCTGATAACTTGGCCCGATGGGTGGGTCACTTGGACGTATCTAGGTGAACATGATATGATTCCTCAGTGAATGGTTAGCCAATCTATACCTAAGATGACATCTAGGTTTGTGGAAGGTAACAGGGTTAGGTCGGCTTTAAAGACAAGACCTTCAATGGTAAGACTCACTCCCTTACAGATGTGTGTGCACTTTAGGTCTCCTAAAGGTGAACTGGTGATGATAGGCTTTCCATGTGGGGTTACAGGCAGGTCATGCTCTCGTGCAAACTTGGATGATATGTAAGAACAAGTTGCTCCAGAGTCAAATAGAACTGATGCAGTATTGCCATTAACTAAAAACATACCGTACACAATGTCAGGGGCAGCCTGTGCTTCCTCGGTGTCCAGATGGTTGAGACGTCCATGGGTAGCAGATCCTTTGGACTGAGACTTCTGAGCGGCTGAGTTCTGTGGGCACTCAGCGGCTTTGTGACCTAGTTGGCCACAAGCGAAGTAGGTGAAAGGCGTACCGCCTGTAGGGGTTGGCGCGGGTGCCTTCCAGTTTTCGGTGCTTGGTGCAGAGCGGTTCTGTGCTGGGCGTTCATTCGCTGAGCGAGGACGGTTGAAACGGTTCGGAGTGTTGTGGTCCTGAGCATAACGGTCCTGGGTATAATGATCCTGAGCAGGGCAGGAGTATTTGGCGGTGTAGCCTCCACTACCCTACTCGATCCAGGGTTGTCATCCCTGTTGTGGCGAGAGCATTCCCTGGGTGGTGCATCTCTGCGGAACCTCTTGCAATCACGTCCACGGAAGGACTCCTCAGGCTTACGCTTCCTCTCCCTATACTTCTCTCCAGCTTCAGCACGGTCCTTCTCAATCTGGATGCAGCAATCCACCAGAGCACGCAACGTGCTACTCTCAATACCGCCAAACTTCAGCTTGATGTGCGGGTTAAGTCCCTTGCGGTAATAGTATAGCTTCTCCTTTTCAGAGTTCACAACATAGGAAGGTGCATAGCGAAGGAGATTGGTGAAACGAGTAGTGTACTCAGTCACCCTGTCCTTTCCCATCTTGATGTTGCGGAACTCCTTAGCTTTGGCCTCCATGATACCCTTGGGAATGTGATACTCAGTGAATGCTTCGGCGACCTCATCCCACGAGATGTTGGCAGGGTCCTCATGGGAATCACTGAAACTGTCCCACCAGGCGCGTGCTGCACCTGTGAGCTGGTGTGTGGCAGCTCCAACACACTCATCATCGGTGAAAGTAGTGAGGTCAAGCTTCTTCTCCATCTCCTTGAGCCAGTCATCGGCCACAAGCGGGTCAGGGTCGGTGCCATCATAGGTAGGTGGCCTTAGCTTCAAAAATCCTTCTAGCTTCCTTTAGAAGTCATTCTACTGACCTCCCTGGTGACGGTTTGCTCTAGTAACAAGGGCTACAAGAAGTTGGGTCTGTTGTGCTATCACTTCTGCCAGGTTCGGTGGTGGTGATGGCGGAATGTTCTCCTCAGGCGGCGGAGTATTCTCCAGGTTGAAGGGTATCCCTCCATGTCCATGGCCACGGTTGTTGCCACCTCGCCCCCCATTTGGTTCGACTGGTTCAGGGGTGGGCGCACGTCCATGGTTCATTAGGCGATTAGATCGGCGGTTCGGCATCTACAACACGGATCATAGGAATTTTAGTGTTTGTGCCATAAGTGCTTATAATTTAGTACGATTACATGATTTTGATGATTTAAAGAAAACATTTATTCTATCCAACACTCATTACAAAGAAGCAATAAGATCCATAAGATGCAATAAGATCCGAAACATTCATTACATGGGTTTTATTACATAGCACCATCTCCAGTAGCTACACTTGGAGACTCGCGAGAATCGTACTACGCATAGTGTCTCATATTACATCTCATAAGGGGTACATCATGCGGTACAACTTATGGAAGCCACTGACATGATTCATGACCACGCAGGGTCATCTACTCTAACTCATACACCGCAGCTGGGATACGACTGTTCTCGATCCCGATCTCCTCGTCAGACTTGTGAAGTCGGGACACGTACTTCAAGGCCTCGGCGAGCTCCTCAGTAGGCTTGGCTCCAGGTAGGGTAGGGCAGGCATCTAGGTTGAGGCGAGTCAGGGCTAACTCAAACTCCTCTATCCTAGGCTTCGTCTTGCTACGAATCTCCTTGGGTAGCTGATCCCACATACCCTTCATCTCCCTGAGGCGTTTCCTATCAGACTTCTGCCAAGCCTGCCATGTCCTCTCACACTTGTCCAGTAGGTACTCGTTCTGCCTGAGTGCCTCGATCAGGTGACCCTGGTTGCGAACGGCCTTCTTCCTAAACTCCTCTAGATCCTGAGTCATGGTCTTGTTCTGAGATTGGATTTTCAGCATATCAATCCCCTTGGACCTCTCTCTGTCTCCTCTATGGTTGAACTCGGCCTTCTTGTCGTCCAACTCTCTCTGCAACTCCAAGACCTTGCTGTCGAGGTAGCAGTTCCTGTTGCCTAGGTCGGCGGCTTTGTCCTATAAGTCTGCGACCTCAGTTCTGTGAACTCCTTCACGATGGTTGAGCTCGTCCTGTAGCTAGGCAACTGTCTCAAGTAGACTAGCTCGCTCCTGTGCTCCCTGCGTGTCTCGCTCCTAGTACTCCCATAGAAGGGCCTAGTCCTAACGTCTCCTCTGCTCCAGCTGGGCCACGTACCTGTCCTGCTCTAGTAGGTGGATAGCCGAGACGCGAAGGCATCTGTCCTCCTCGGCAAAGATAACTCTACCGGCTACGAAACTCTGCTCACTAGGGGTAAGGCTGAGGTCGAGGGACTGGGGAAGTAGACGGAACTCGGTCATCTTCAGGTGCTTGTAGTGGTCCCTCATCAGTCTGCGAAGTGCCTTGTGTGAGATAGCTCACAGTCCCTCCTCGACTGTGTCCTCTATATTCAACTTGGTGAAAGCTAGGACAGAAGGTAAGGTAGTGCTAGCTGGAAACTCGACTGAGGTGACGATCGGTCCTTCGATTCCTCCTTCCTGAGCTGGCTTCCTGGTGCAGGTGACCTTGACAAGCTCGTCGGGGACTCCTAACGTGACAAGAACTCGGCAGAGGGTTTGTGCAAAACCCCCGAGCTCACAAAGGTCAAAGGTAAGCTTGGCATGGTCTAGAGGTAGCGGTCCTAGAGGCAGCCAGTTGACGTTCGTTGCCATCTACATGTTTTAAGGAACATGTGTTAGCAGGTCAATAATAGATAAGCCTTGCATAAAAGTAAATGCAGGGTCAGTATATAACCGAAAGAAGGGCTGTTCATGTCCTATTCTATCATCAATTTCTGAGGGTTTCGTCCTATGGTCAAGTATGGCTCTGATACCAACTGAAACGACCTGATTTCCACGAAGGGAAATCCACAAAGTCGAAGTGTAATAAGGCCATTGTAGATCATATTACCCAAATTTCCACTCGAATACCACATCCATACAACGATAATCTCAGAGTACAAATAGTGCGGAATTACATAATTTATTACATCGCCGCATTGGCGGAATCAAAAGTAGCATTCATTCAGAATAGCTTGAAGATAAGATCACCAAACTCGAGCGTAGGAACGAACCCCTCAACCGTCAAATTCCTCAGAGCTATACTCCTCAGCAGAACCTGTGTGCCAAAATTTATCAGTACGATTTGTACTGGCCACTCCCACCCTATGAGCATTGCTTTGTGGAAATTGGATGCAAGTTGGGTATAATCAAGAGGAACCTATAAAGCTAGGGTTTCCTATGTACTAGCATATCAAGTGCATAATATTAGTTGGTCAAGTTTTAACACCATTCCCAAACACATTCCATCCCATTCCCATCCAGAGCTAGGTTTCGATCCTGGGATCGATATACCACCATCACCACATCATCACCACATCAGCACCATACCATCGCTCAGTCGACAGGCCAACTCCCTCTCGGCACTGTCTCAAGGCCCGTAGCCCCTGGCTACGACCGACACTATCTCATGGGGGAAGAAGAGAAGGACTCATCTCACTATCTAGTTTAAGCGAAACCCAGGAAAGGTCCATAGCCGACAAGTCGGCACATGTATTGATCGATCAACCATACACTCTGCAGAGGTTTCACATAACCACAAGATCTGCCTTCCTTGTTGACCGTCGTCAACTAGGCTGATTCCGGCCGCTTGCTAGACTAGGATAATGCCACTCTACCATTCAGCCCTGATTCACCCCAAGTCTAGTCTGGGGTGGCTGAAACTGTGAGTCATGAGCCGGGTCCACAAGGTCTCCATGAAGTCTCGAAAGGGTGTGGGGGAAATCCTTCGCGCCCCGTACCTCCTTACACTATCCGCTATCAACCTAGTAGTAGTGGCAATATCCTACCAAGTAGTCCGGCCGTCCCGCACCATATAGGGCGAGTGGTACGTAAGGCTTCCTGGTGAATCTGAGTACTAGTAAGTCCTTAGGGATGACCAAGCCAGAATGTCTCCATCAGGGTTTCCATTTACCGTGCTACCACAGCACCTCCATCCCAGGCTCCTCCCATCACAGGTTCACACCCAGGACCACCTCATATACCATTTACCCACCACAGGTATCCATTCCAGGGGTGCCCAGGTAGCACCCCATGGCAAGACTTACCCCAGGCTCGTCGTATACTCCAACTTGGTCGACACAACCCTCACCCTCCACACACCCAAGTCACACACGCAGCACTCTCCTCATAGTCTAGATAACACCACGCATTAATGTAGTATAAGCGTAGTAGAAGTACAAGCAAATGACATATAGCAGTAAGCGTGTGTCTAGCCTAATAGCAGGGTATGTAGGGGTAAGGTTGCGTCAAGGTAGAGGCCATCAAGTAAGCATACTACCATGCAAGTCCTATCATAGTATGATTATAACAATAAAGTAAAGCAATAGCAGTTCTATATTAGCCATGCATAATAGGTGCTACAAGATTAGGTGGGATGTGGCACCTTCAGTGTAGTCGTCTTCGTACTCCTCACGGTACTCACGATCCTCGTCCGTCTGGTTCTCCTCCAAGTCTGCATACGTTCGAATTATAGTCACGTTAGCGACGTCTATAGAGTAGCACAAAGAAGCAATGAAAATTCAAAAGAGCCAAATGCACTCAAGCATGGGTCCATTACGTAAAGCTCAATTTTAGATGAATTTTGGTCCTGGTTTCGTATTTTTCTGAGGTCATATGATTTAGTTATGAATTTTCGAAGTTTAAATCATCTCTGAAAATGGAAAAGGCAGAATTAATCCTGGACTGACACGTGTCACGCTGTGACTGGTCCACGTGGCATGCTGACGTCAGCATGACGTCAGCACGACATCATCATCTTGATTCCGAGCTGACAGGTGGGGTCCTGCTGACGTCAGCTTGACATCAGCAACGTCATCAGTTCCGACAGGTGGGGCCAGGGTCTCTTGGGTCACTGACTGGTGGGTCCGGTCAAAGTCAACGTCAAGTCAACGGGTGAGTCAATGGTCAACGGATCATAGTCACTGACATGTGGGGCCAGAGCTGCTGACGTCAGCAGCTGACGTCACCGTGATGTCGTCATGACGTCACCTCGGCTGTGTTGTTGCTGACAGGTGGGACCCGCATGACATTGTCATGACGTCAGCATGACGTCACTTACTGACATGTGGGTCCAGAGTCTCTGTGACGCTGACAGGTGGGTCCGGTCAATCGGTCAATGTTGACCGGTCAACGGTCAACACGGACCGAGTCCGAACTAGGCCGGTTGGGCCTGGATATGGGCTGGGCTTCGGCCCGCCACGTGGCATGCTGTGGCGCTGCCACGTTGTAGCCAAAGGGCCTCCACTAGGCTTCGTCCATGGTTTGGCCCACACCGCGTGGCTCACGGTGGACTGGTGTTCACGGTCCATGGACCGTTGGCTGGGTCTTCGGTGGACCGAGTCCACCCTTCTTCCCTCTGGCCTGGTCCATGTGCACCGGGTGCAGGCGTGTGCGGCCGGTGAGGGGAGTCCTCTGCTTCCATCCCCGGCGCGCTCCCGCTGGTGGTGTGCTCACCGGCGAGCTCCTACGGCGGCGCTGGCGTCCAATCAAGGTGGGGATAAGCTACACCAGGCCTCGGCGAATACGGTGGTGGGGTCTAGGTGGTGGCCAGGGCTTCCCAGGGCGTTGGCCACAGTGGTCGGCAGCTTGGTCGTGGCGGTGCTCGCCGGCAGGGCAGCTAGGGGCTATTCTAGGGGTCCTGGTGCCCCGTTCCCTTTCAGACGGCTAGCGGGCGACAGGGTAAAGTGTCGGTGATGACCATAGGGTGTGGCGGGGTCTGCGAGCGGTGGTGGTGCACGGCGGAGCTCCGGCCGGTGATCTGGTGCTCGTGGCCTAGGCGTTGCGGCCGGCTAACGGGGTCTCGGTCTATGCGGCTACCCTCCGGTCATCACGGTGGTGCTACGACTACATCCTAGTCCGGCGAGGCGGCCGGGTGCGCAAGTGGTGGCCGCGCCATGACGGCGGCGTCGTGAGCGTGCTCTGCTATGGCGTCCAAGGGCTAGGAGGAGGTCTCAGCCAAAAGACTCACCGAGCGGTGCTGGCGGCGTTCGGTGGTGGTGCGGTGGCAAGGCGCGTTGTCGGGCTAGGCACTTGGGGCGGCGCTCCGGCTCCGGTGATCGGCGTCTCCGAGCTCACTACTCGCCTCCCCTCTCCCGAATTTCCCTCTTGGCCCTCTTCTCCCGGTGCGGTGCTGGCAGTTGGGCCACCGAGCGGCGGCGTCGTGGGCTGAGGAATCCCTAGGGCACTCTGGCGTCGCTTTATAGCCCCGGGGTCTGAGCTCCACCCATGGCGGACGGGGCGGACGACTAGCGATCCGTCGAGGGCATCGAACGGTATCACGGGCGCGGGTGGTTGGCGCGGAGGTTGCGTGGGCGCGGCGCCAAGGGGACAGGGCCAGGTGATTCGTGTGACCACGGGCCCGCGGATGTCACTTTGGTCGGGACTCGGTCGGAGGCGGTGCCGGCGTGGGGAGGAAGACGACACTGTGCCGGGGTGTGGCTGACGCGTGGGGTCCGGTGGCAGTGGCAGCAAGCGAAGCAGGAAGGCGCGCGGGCGTGAGCAGCGCGCTGGGCTGGCTAGCGGGGCTGGGTGCTGCCGCACGCAAGCTGGGCTGGCTTGCTGGGCCGGCTGCTGCTGTGCGCAAGCTGGGCTGGCTAGCGGGCCAGCTGCTGCTGCGCGCAAGCTGGGCTGGCTAGCGGGCCTTCTTCTTTTCTTTTCCTTTTTCTGTTTTATTTTTCTTCTCCTTTTAAATTCAAATTTGATTTGGAATTTGAATTCAAAATTGGTGTACCTTATTCATTAGAGTTTTAGATATGAGGCCCACAACATTCTTTTATATATATTAGGAACTTTATTTAGCTATTTTGTATAACAAAAATAGGTGTAGTTTTCTCTTTAAGCATTTATTCTTTGGTTTGATTAATAATTACTTTATGGTTTATTTCTTTAAAAGAGTTGTTAGGCATTACATAAAACAAATGGAAATCCAAATCACCATTTGAGTTAACAATGCATGCTATATTTTATCTGTCAGTATTTGAATAAACATAATTAACAAATGACATGCCATGCTCGTGAAATTGTCTAGTTGTGTTACTTCTAATGCAACACCTAGGGTTGGCTCCTACAGATGTCATTCAACATTGCATAGGGTAACAACAAAAAATTTTGTAGTTGTAATTTTTGGTGTGTGAATTTTTGGGTTGTTACAATATACAATTTCCTTACCAAATTTAGAAGGAAGCTACTGAAATAAGAGACACAGAAGCAATCCTTGCAGATAGCCACCTGGAAAAGGCATCGATCTGTGATTCACTTCTCAGGAACGAAAGGTATATATATTTAGAGACATCTATTTTTCCCCAGATCCGAGTCGAACCCACTGAACAACCATTCAAATTAAAGCAATGCCCAGTGTATTGTATTGTATTTGTGCAGCAGAAATTAGTGGTGTGATAATTAATGTCTTGTTCATTTCTGCTGCCTACACAGCGAATTCTCTGATATCTGCGATTCTGCAATGGTCTCCGATCCACTCCCATCAGTTGAACCTTTCCTCGGTGTCTATGAAGATACTCTTCGGTGGAAGGACGTCGCGGAGGCGGTGGTATCCGAGGAGCTATCAGCTACTAAGTACTGGGTCGGTGGTGGTCCTCATGTTCTCCACGAGCTGAGCTTACCAAATGCACCAAAGACAAAGAGCACGGAGAAGGAGAGGACGGCTGAGCTTGCCAAGGACTTGTTGTGTGAGCAGATGCAAAGATGGTTCCTGGCTTTTGTGGAGGAGGCACTGGATGTGGAGAACAAGTGGAAGCACAGCAGCGACACAAGGATCAGTGACTGGTTGGAGCAGGTACATCATCAGATCGTGGAGGAGGAGGAGTGGACCAAGGAGATGATCAAGCGCTTGAAGCACAGGATCGGTCACAATAACTTAAGACGATTAAAAGAGTGGGGTCCTGTGCCTCCGAGAACTCAGTCTCGTCGGTCTCATCAGTGAGACCACCATAGACTGTTCTGCAGTAGATTGTACAGACGGTCGATGTAACAGTTTGTTTTGTTCGTCTAGAATACAAGAAACCTTGCATGTTCGTCACTAGGCAAGTAGGCAGTGGAACTACTGCTGTAGCAGTGTACTCTACCACGGAAACTGTGCTCATATATTGCGCCCTTCAATTTCTGAGAATTTTTTTTTGAGGGGTCGGTCAATTTCTGAGAAATTTGCTCCCCTTGCCTGTTCAATGTTTGTATAAGTGAATGTTATTTATTGGGTACTTTGAGTATGCAACTGTTCTTTTAAAAAAAAAGAAATCGGCAGGACAGGAGAGGAGAGCCGCTCAAGCGTGGGACCCATATCTATCTCCTCCATCTTGAAGAGATGTCGGCCAAATGTAAAATCAGAGCAATCAACGATGAGATTTAATGTGGATGTGGATATTACGTGTGTCTGTAAATTGTGCTAATTCTGCACTGAACATATGTGTAGTCACCTCTTTCTCAGTTTAGCAATTAACAGTTGACGACGAGCATGGAAACAATAGTCATGGAGGAGACGTGAGCCTTTCTTGATGTGGATGACCAACATGGAAACATGGCACCACAACACGAGTAAGCAATTAGAGGCAGAATCTGACCCCAAAACAGGGCAAGCTGTGCTCAACATAAGCGCAAGCTCGAATTATTATTATTTAATTTGGCCATGTCATCATAAGGTAATGATATTACAACTCTTACGCCAAAGGGTGTGGATATTACATTTCATTCCAAAAAGAAAACCAGCAATATTATGTCACAACTTCTAGATACACTTTGTTTCATGCATGCATGCATTGGCCAAATTTATTTTAAGCACCGGCCATTGCCTTTGCTTCATGCATGGTGATCAGTTCCTGTTTGTCTTGCCCATACAGCAACAAGGACATACACTTTGTCGCACAGCTTGTCTGAGAGTCGAAAGCAAGCGATTCTCCAGCTTCTCTTGAACATCAGAACACCAAATGCCATCCACGTACCAACCACGAAGCCGAACCCGAGCCCAAGATAAAAGAATTGTATCCCATGACCTTCTTCAGTTCTTCCCAGTCCACCTTGCTTTGGCGCATGACCCTCACTTGAGCAATTGTTTTGAAGGGGATGCCCACATAGACCGGTGTTGCCAATGTACATAGATGGATACTCTGCATATAGGGTATCAAGCTGCGATCCTGATGGAATTCTTCCCGTAAGATTGTTGTATGACAAGTCCAAGTAGCTTAAGAACGTTAGATTTGAAAGACTAGCCGGTATTTCCCCAGAAAGCATGTTCCTCAAGAGGTCTAGTGATTCAAGCGACTGCATTTCCCCAATCTTGTTTGGAACAACTCCGCTCAAGTGGTTCCTTGACAGATTCAAATTCACTAGATCGTCAAGGAAAACTATTTCTTCTGGAATTTCACCGATTAAATTGTTAGAAGATAAATCAATGCTCATCATCCTTGTCTCCCAAACTCTATAGAGGGAACCGTAGTTCAATTCCTGCCCCTTCAAGACTGTAGACACACTACTAAGATCAGAATTCCATAATTCAGCGCCGTAATAACAACCCATCATGGATTTGTTTGTCATAAATTTAAGATTTGATAGGTAGATCGGCAGAGAGCCTGATATCTTATTGTTATTTAGATCCATGTACTGAAGGCAAGAAATGTTTGTGAAGTTCATTGGAATGCTACCAAAGAACTTGTTGTGACTTAATCGTATAACTCTTAATGATGTTAAGCTTCCAATCCACATTGGCAATCTTCCAGAGAATTTGTTCCAAGACAAATCTAGGAAGAACACAATTGTCAAGTTTTGCAGAAAAGATGGGAACTTTCCTGTCAAACTATTGTTCCTTAAGGCTACAAATTCCATAGATTCCGTTACCTTGAGGCACAACGGTGGTTCTCCCTCCAAAAAATTATTGGATAAGTCCAACACAAATAATTGTTGATGTTTACAAAAAGATTCAGGAATATGACCAGTGAGTCGGTTGGAGAACAGAGATAGCTTGTTTAGATTGGTGGATCCAACAGCGGAGGGCAGAGGTCCCGACAAGAAGTTGTTGGACAAGTCCAAGGTACTTATGTTTGGTGGCAGTGTGGGTATCTGACCAGTTAATTGGTTTGAGCTGAGATAGAGCCTTTCAAGTGACATGGAGCCCATATCGGTTGGCAAAGTTCCGTTGAGTTGATTGTTGGAGATGTTCATGAACTGAACATTTGAAAAGGCATCGAAGAACCATTGTGGAAGCTTATCAGCTATACCTGCACTCGAGATATCAAGATAGGCGATGTTCACATTCCACTGAAGCCACGCAGGAAATAGTGGGCCCATCTGGCAGGATGCAAAGTTTACAAGATCTAATCTAAATGGTGGTTGCCAATCTGAGCTGATCTCAATCTTCAGGGCATTATATGACAAGTCTATGTATTTCAGGCTCCTTGCACTAACAAGGTGTTCCTCCGTGATCACGCCATCCAATTTATTACTATTTAGGTCCAGATAGGTCAGATTACTGAGCATACCAATCTCATATGGAACATGTCCATTTAGGTTGTTGCAAGAGAGGTCAAGTGTCTGCAAACCGGTAAGTTGCCCTATAGAGATTGGGAGGGATCCTGTGATGTTGTTCTGACCAAGATTCAGAACGACCAAGCTCGTTAATTGCCCTATCCATCTTGGTAGCATCCCAGTTAATTGGTTCTGATTGAGGTCCAATTCTTGCAATTTGTTGGGTGAACAGCGAGGTAACAGCTCAGCTATGTCGCCATATAAGAGAGCCCGATCAAGGTTCAGGACCTCCAAATTGCATAGATTCTTCAGATCCGTGGTCATGATGCGATACTTCTCATCATTATTATGATTATATGAAAGATCAAGGACTTGAAGGGATGTCATGTCGCCCAGAGCATCCGGAAATTGACCGTACATACTAGTGTAGCTGAGGTAAAGGAATCTAAGGCTTGTTATGTTCCAGAACCAGCTGGTCACCATTGGATGGTCGAAGGAGTTCCAGGAAGCATCTAGCTCCTCGAGGTTTGTAAGGTTCAGGTGTGGCAGCGATTGGTTTGCGCTTGCAAGAGAGCAGTAGGAAAGACTAAGGACCCTCAAAGAAGGAAGCATGTTTATGATATGAGGCCAATCCACTACTGTGCTGAGGTCTACTCCATTGAGGTGAAGATATTTTATGGAAGGAAGGCGTGTTAACCATGAGAGATCCGTCGAGTTTGTGTCTCCCTTAAAGGTGGAAAGATCTAGATACTGCAGCCTTGACAAGTTGCCAAACTGGGGAGGCAGGCCACCATAGAACGGTATGCCAGAGAGGTCAAGATACTTGAGATTCTTTAGAGAGCCCAAGAACTCGGGAAGACGACCACTTGGCCCTGTTATATCATTGCAGCTGAGGTCAAGGTGCTCTAGATGATCCAGAGCAAGCAAAGAAGGACTTATCTTGCCCTCCATAGCTGCTTCTACTTCTCCGGTGTTTGGAAGTCGAAGCGCATGGACGTGACCAGTCCGGTTGCTGCACCGGACGCCTCTCCATCGGCAACAGTCCTGCTCGCCGTGGCCACCATCTCGACGCCACGAGGTGAGGAGGCCTGCAGGGTCGCTGGTGACGGCGTGCTTGAATGCCAGCAGGGCGTCCCTCTCGTGGGGTATGCAGCTCGGAGGACTAGCTGTGTTATCACTAGCGGCTGGCTGGGGCTGCTGCTGTGCTTTCAGCGTGGCGATGAACAAGAAGCAGCAGAGCAACGACACGAGCATGGCAGCTAGGCGATGCATGGTGGCAACCATATCGACAATACTAGAAGAGAATGGCAGGATATATCAGTTCTGGAGCCCGAGTGTTATTATTATAGTAGGTGGATGCAGAGGATACTGCAGATGACCATGGACTGAGGTCGTCGCTCGGTCACCTTCCGTGTAGAAGAGGTCAGGCATCTGCGTACTGGCCCACGCGCACTCCTCCTACGCAGATTAGGTGAAGAAGGCTTGACGCCCTGTGCCCAGTCTGGGCGTATGTATGCCTCTAGTGCAATCCATCTTTTTTTTTAGAACAACCAGTCTGCGCGTATGTATGCCTCAGTTCCGTCGGCCGACTGCTCCAGCGCCCGCCCGGATGCCGGCCTGGTCCCCGGAGGCACACCACCACCTTCCTGATGCAGGACCGACCCCAGTGGCGCAGGTCGTAAGGGGTGCCAGACACGGGAGCAATCTGCTCCCCCGTCCCCGTGGGGGATCATGTATATACTAGAAAGACGCGCGGTGTTGCCGCGCTCTTCGGTTAAGGGCTAGCTTGTATGTGCAAGCTCTGATCCGGTTTATCCTGAGCCTGTAACTTTTCAGTCATATACTATTCATAACAAATTAACAGCTACGCAACCTGAATAGAAAGCTAAGTTGTCTGGCAATTTCAGAGGAAATGATAGAACAATGCTTGTTGTGCATTACAGAAGTTAGCAATGGTGTCACCCGCTAGTTCCGCTACTGATAACAATGGTCGCTATACATTTAGTTTTGTTCAGGGCTAAATAGATGCTCTATCTGAGTAATTTAAGAATAGAGGGGAGGCGGATGATTTGCAACTTTTGGTAGTGATTTTCAGGGCTCAAATTAGATGATCTAGCCATGTAAATTAAGAACAAAGGGGATCTTGATGGTTTAAAACAACTGGAATCTGGCTTATTTATAAACCCAATTAAATAGATGAAGAGTAGGAGTTGAATGAGGATTGTTTAGCTTCTGGTTTCCCACACTCTTGTCTCACCCACGGGAGCCTCTGAAACCAGCAGTAGGGCTTAAGGACGGTGTTCGACGATAATGCGGTTGTCAATTCGATCGCAGCAAAACTGGTCGTGGATTAAGGGTGTCGGCCAATGATGATGGACTTAAGATTAGGCTTGTAAGCTCGCTCTGCACTTGTAGTTCTATCTTACAAAATACATGTAATATTCTGCAAGTGCAATAAAGAAACAGAGAGGCCGAGAGGGTCATGGAATTAGAATTAGGAGGGAGCACTCTGCAATGACCACCTACTGTAGAACGTGCTATCATATAGAAGCATGTTCCCAGAAGAGAAATTAGGATTTAAAAAATGCAGTTGAAACAATTAAGATCCAAGAATATACTTGAGGTGTGGAGCAAGCGGTAGCTCAGCATATACAGTAAAGAAAAGTAACTTGAAAGCAACATGTACTTTGAAATTATAATAAGATTAATGTGATTAATGCATTGGACAGCCTGACAATTGATTGACAAGCAGCCGCACAATTCATGTAAAGCCGTATTTTTTCAGCGGCGGAATAGTGTTTTTCTCTCACAACAAATCAACGAACAACGAACAGTTCAGCTTGTTTTTTCAGCGACGCGCAGGGTTTCTGAAATCGGCATTGATAAATGCAAAGCTGAGGTAGAGGACTGAACATTGTCTGGTTATTTATTGGTAACATTACCTACTAATGGATGTTTATGTACATGCATATTGAAGACATGGAGACAGTAATGACATAATTACCTCCGTGTGATGTGACTGATTTACATGAGTAGGTGTCCGCCTGGAGCCTTCGGCTGCACCCGATGAAACTACTCCACAGATAGGTGAATGATCAAGTACGGGACAGTATGATAAGCTAATGACTGGAAGGCACCGAACGGATGCAAAATCAGCAAGCAGAGCCCTTTGAGCATTTCATCGAACACTTGAAGGGCACAAACAACCAAGAGCAAAGGAAACAGCAAAGGGGGTCCTCACGGTGCTCAAAGACCCAGTGTATGCTGAGATTGAAGCGCAAGAGAGGGGAAGTGGAGGCCAGATGAGTGCCGGTGTCAGTCGCGCCGCCTGGGGACGTGGTTGCTCGTGAGGCCTTCCCTGCGCCGGCCGACAGATCCCCGCCCGTGGAGGCGTGTTCGGTGGGCGTGCGGTCACCACCCCCGCCCATGTGGCCAACGCTGCGGGCAGTGGGGGCCGCGACGTGGGAGGCGAGCGGCACGGGTGCGACGTGCCTGCAAGTCGAAGGCGCGGCGCGGCGTTGGCGTGGGCTCGGCAGCGGCGGAGGGGAAGGGTCCGGGACGGAGGGAGACGACTGAGGGGAGAGAAGTGGTATATACAGACTTCGGGTTTGGATGGATCAGGAAGCTCCTGGAATAGGAGGCAGGCCGGCCCTTTTAAAAGACCTAGATTGAGGGTTGATTTCGGTAAAGTTTGAGGGCTTTTTTGAAAAACAAAATCAGAGAAGGCCTCGACTACGGGTTGATTCGATTAAAGTTCGAGATTTTTTTTTACAAAAAGACCGGGGCTCGCATGACCTGGGCCATCCGTGTGGCCGATCCGATGGCCGAGAAAAGCGGACGACGTGGCCACGCTGCCTGGCCCTCTTTTGGTAGCAGGATTCATACGGTAAGATAGGGGGAGTCACCACCAGGCACTTGCTCCTTCACAGTCCAGATGACTCTGGAACCCCCTGTGGCCACCTTATGATGATTTATACATAAAGATGGTAGCCAAACAAAATTAGGGAACCATCAGTCGTATATACAGCGCACGTCGAGATGGCAAGATCCACACACGAAGGTTGAGGAAAGTAAGTGAATTCCCGGTTACCGTGAAGTACAGTTGTGCCATCTTTGTTCAGACGGATGGATATTCCATCCAGTACAAAACTGCAGTTGGCGATTGTATTGGCCACTCGTCCAACCACAGTTCCAAATTAAGGCTGAAGAGCCGTCCTGAATATGTATAGTTCGTGATTACAGTTCAAAACAAGAAATCCGGTTCGTCAAAAGAAAAAACATTAAACTCGCTTTCTTTGCCATTGCGGCGGTGACACCATGCTTGAATGCCAGCAGGGCGTCCCTCTCGTGTGGTACGCAGCTGGGGCTCGCTCTGTTGCCACCAGTGGCTATCTGGGGCTGCTGCTGCTGTGCATGCGTCGCGAGGAACGAGAAGCAGCAGAGCAGCACGAGCCGGGAAGCAAGGCGATGCATGGTGGCAGCAATCGGATCGACGGCTCTAGCCATTGGAACGCATGGTATATAGCTACAATGGCTGGATCAGTTGTAGCGTGTTAGACTGTTTATAGTAGATGCAGGATGGACCGTGCCAGGTCGTCGTCATGTTGGAGTGCGGTGGTCAAAAGATTATATTGCCTGTCACCTCATCACAAAAGCTTCCATTTGGTGCATAGAAAAGGCGTCGGAGCAAGTGGAACAGTGGAAGGTTATGTTAATTTTGACGTAAAGTTCGTCAAACCGGCACTCCTCATGCTAGACCAGATCATGATCTCTGGTCACCCGACTAGACAAGGACCTGTCTATGCGGCACTCGTGCGTTTGCCAGCGCCCCAGCAACCGATTTGTTTGGCACTGTTTTCCTTCCTCCTCCGCCGCCCCGCCGTGGTGCGGTAGGGTCTCACGAAGCTCCACGGCTGCGGCCTCCACCTCCCTCCCTCTCCCGGCCCTACTTTCTTCTCCAACTCCGGCGAACAGCCGCAACTCCCTCGCCCCGACCTGGCCCTGCCGCCTCCATAGCCGCCAGGGCCCCGAACCGCCGGCCGCTGTCCCCACCACCTGGCCTGCCTACCTCCCCCCAAACCCCTCTCTTGTAAGCCCACCGGAGTTGGGGAAGAAGGGGTGGGACGGGTGTCGGTCGCCGGAGTTGGGGAAGAAGGGGGTGGGGTAGAGTTGGGACTTGGGCCGTGCCATTTGAGTACGGGTTATGGCACACTCTTTTGGCACTGAAGGGTCGAGATGGCGACTAGAGGGGGGGGGGGGTTTTGAATAGTCTTTTCTAAAACTTAATCGCGTCGGCTAACCGATACAAATGCGGAATTAAAACTATCGGTCTAGCCAAGACTATACCCCACTATATATGTTCACTAGCACCTTGCAAAGATAACAATTATGCAACAAAGGTGCCGGGCTAGCTAGAGCTCACCTAACCAATGATAGGAGCAAGGTCACACAAACCTATGCCTCTTGTACTTTAAGCTACAAGGGAGCTCCTACACATGCTAGTAAGCAAAAGCACAAAGCTAACTAAGCTCACTAGCAATGCTCAATAACAAGGCAACCAATGCCTAATTAGAGAGCGCAAAGACTTAGCTACACAAACTAAGCAATGTGACTAACAAGGTTACTAAAACCAAATTAGCCACGCAAGGGAGCTACTTCTATGCTACACAAGCAAGAAGGTAATTAGCAAGCTACACAAACTATCTAATTACAAGAGCAACTACACAAGCTTAATATGTATAAAAGTAATTGCAAGCTTGTGTAACGGGGATGCAAACCAACGGGAAGAATAAGGTTGACACGATGATTTTTCTCCCGAGGTTCACGTGTTTGCCAACACGCTAGTCCCCGTTGTGTCGATCGCTCACTTGGTGGTTCGGCGGCTAATTAGCATCACCCGCTAAGCCCGCACGTCGGGCGCCGCAAGAACCTACCCCTTGAGTGAGGGTAGCTCAATGACACGCTTTACTAAAGTTGCTCTTCGCGACTCCCGCGGGGCGAGTACAAGTGCCCCTCACAAGCACTTCTCCGGAGCACCGCACAAGCTTCTTGCGGGCTTCTACGGAGACCACCACCAAACCATCTAGGAGGTGGCAACCTCCAAGAGTAACAAGCACCACCGGCTTGCAACTCGATCACCTAGTGCCACTCGATGCAACCTCACGATGCAGTCGCACTAGAATCGCTCACTCACACAATCGGATGATCGCTATCAAGTATGTGTGAGATGGAGGGCTCCTAAGCACTCTTAAGCATGGACACAAAGTCCCCCAAGGTGCTCAGCACCAGCCATGGCCGAGGGCCACTTCTATTTATAGCCCCAAGGGCTAAACTAGCCGTTACCCCTTCACTGGGCAACGGTCGGGCCGACCGGACGCTCCGGTCGTGTTGACCGGACGCTGGACCTCAGCGTCCCGTCTCCCGCAGATGGCCATGTGTCCCGGTTCCAACGGTCACTTGACTTGACCGGACGCAGCAGCTTTCAACTGACCGGACGCTGAACCCCCAGCGTCCGGTCGTTTCTAGTAAGGTACCGACCTCGACCGGACGCGTCCGGTCACACCTGATCGGACGTAGCCAGCGTCCGGTCACACTCCAGCTTCTGCGTCATCGTACGTCAGCCTGACCGGACGCAGCCTGCCAGCGTCCGGTGCATTCAGATCCAGCGTCTGGTCAGTTGACCGACGCCAGCATCTTCGCGATCAACTCGTTTTCACTTCTAACTTCTTCACCCTTGCTCCAATGAGCTAACCACCAAGAATTTGCATCCGGCGCAATAGAAAATAGGCATTCTATTTTCCGGACCCCAAACCCATCTCAACCCTGCAAACACCTCCTCCTTTGAAAATGTGCCAACATCATCAAGTGTACACTACCATGTGTATGTGTGTTAGCATTTTCATAATCATTTCCCAAAGGATGTTAGCCACTCAACTTGCCACGCCACTCGATCCTAGCGACAATGCAAAGTTAGATCACTCGAGTGGCACTAGATGACTGATATGCAAACAAGTTTGCCCCTCTTGATAGTACGGCCATCTATCCTAAACCCGGTCATAAACTTCTCTACACACCTATGACCGGTGAAATGAAATGCCCTAGGTTATACCTTTGCCTTGCGCATTCCATTACATCTCCTCCAATGTCGATGCAACACATGCACCAACACGATCAACAATGATATGATCCACTTCATATCATCACATGATCATATTGGTTCATCGATCTTGACTTTACTTGCTCTTCACCGTTGCCATCGTCCATCGGCGCCAAGTCTTGCTCAAGCTTTACCGCCACGCGGTCCATCACTCCAAAGCCTTCGACTTGCCCTTCATGCTTGCAACCGGTCCATCAAGCCAAGTCTTGTCTTGATCTTCTCCACCTTGATCACATGACTCAATGTCATGTCTCATGTGCATTTAAGCTCCTTCATCATCACATGTGTGAGCTTTGCAACATCTCCAAGCCATTTTCACCTTCATGGCATATGTTGCTCACACACATGTACTTGTGGACTAATCACCTGTGTATCTCACATAGACACAATTAGTCCACCTAGGTTGTCACTCAATTACCAAAACCAAACAAGGACCTTTCAGGCACGATCCGAAACACGGCACGCACAAAATATTTTGGGCCATGCCGGCACGACATGAACACAAGGGCTGTGCCGTGTCCAGAATCTCAGCACGGCGGGTTACATGGCCCGGTCCGCATTTCGGTCGTCGTCACGTTGGAGTGCGGTGGTCCCTGATTAGTCGTGTGAGTGTGGTGGTCAAAAGATTATATTGCCTGTCACCTCATCACAAAAGCTTCCATTTGGTGCGTAGAAAAGGTGATGGAGCATGTGGAACAGTGGAAGGTTATGTTAATTTTGACGTAAAGTTCATCAAACTGGCACTCCTGATGCTAGACCAGATCAAGACCTCCGGTGACACGACGACCTGTCTATGTGGCACTCGCGCGTTTACCAGCGCCCCAACACCCAATTTTTGTTGGCACTATTTTTCGTCCTCCTCCGCCACCCCCTGCCGCCGCCTACTGCTTCCGCCGCTGCGTGGTAGGGTCTCGCCAAAGCTCTACGTCCGCGGCCTCTTTCCCTCCCCCGTCTCTCGCCCCTGCTTTCTTCTCCAACTCCAGCTAACAGCTGCAACTCCCTCGCCCCGACCTGGCCCGCCGACTCCACACCGCCGCCAAGGCCCCGAACCACCCGGCCGCCGTCCTCACCGCCTGGCCTGCCTAACACCCCTCAAACCCCTCTCTTGTAAGGGCATCTCCAAGAGTACCCAAAACAGTCTCCCAATCCAGGAATTTTGGCAAGATCTAAAAAAACTCATCTCCAACAACTCTCAAACCCACCTCCCAATTTTTTGGCACCTGGAAAAGTCCACCCCCATGTGCGTAAAGTTACGCGAGCATATCATCTGGAGGTGGAAGGACGTGGGGAAGAAGAAAAGTAGGACAGAGTTCCTGATACAAATGTACAAGAGAGAAATAAAGTATAAAGTTGGTTAGTGTAATTTAGAAATAGTTCAGGATTCCTGATGTAAAATTACCTTCTGTCTTTTAGGCGTGAGATTTTGGAAACTGTTGGACTAGTAGCTTTTTTATGTCTCCCAATATATTTTGCAAAGGTTGGAAAACCTGTTGTCGGGAGTATTTTTTTAGATACTGTTGGAGATGCTCTAAGCCCACCGGAGTTGGGGAAGAAAGGGTGGGGCGGGTGTCGGTCGCCAGAGTTGGTGAAGAAGGGGATGGGGCTAGAGCTGGGACATAGGCCGTGCCATTTGAGGGCGGGTCATGGTACGGTATTTTGGCATGAACCGAAGCACGGCACACATGAAATATTTTGGTCCATGCCGGCACGACACGAGCACGAGGGTCGTGCCGTGCCCAAGATCTCTGCATGGCGGGCTACATGGCCCTGTCCGCATTTTAGGCGGTGCTTGGACCGGCACGGCACGAAAATGGCATGTGGACACTTCTACAACTCTACATGCAATTTTCTAGCATTTAATATACTATCTCTCATCTAGATTATGAAAATCAGTAGAACTTCCATTAAAATAGTACACACAAGATATATATATTTCATATCACGAGTGGAAAAAGAAAACTAGCAGAAATTTTTTTGAGGGCCGTGCTTAGGCCGGCACGACACGAAAGCGTGCCGGCATGCCACGGCGGTGCTTTGACCGAAGAAAAGATTCACCGTGCCATACCGGCACGGCCCGACGTGCCTCCCGTGCCTAGAGGGCACAACCCGAAGCGGCACGAAGGATGAGAGGGCCGGGCCTGCCGCTGGCCCAACCCAAGTCCCACCTCTCAGTGGGGCGAGCGTCAGGCGCCGGCGTCGGTCGCCAGAGTTAGGGAAATAGAAGGGGGTGGGGGAGGTGTCGGGCACGCGGCGCACACTCCAACAGCCAGAAAAAAAATTGTGTGTCAAAGTTTGGTAAAACATTTGGTTGTCATATAGCTTTTCTCCTCGACAAACTCAATCCGACCTGCCAAAAGGAAAATCCAACCCGATCCAAAGTCGGCACGTTGGGAGGGGCCATTGTTTTTTTTTTACCCAACCTAAAATTTAGGACTGATTTTTTGGTGTGCAACTGTTTCTTTTTTTAAGAAACAGGCAGGACACGACAGGAGAGTAAAACAATGTTTTGCCGGTAAAGAAACTTCTGAAATCTGAACGCCAGTGCAGTCCAATCTTTTTTTAGATCAACCAGTGCTATCCGACTACCTATGCAACACCACACAGGAACCGATTTTGAACTGCTGGATCAAAGTCAGAGTGGGCCCACATGGGAGCGGTCCACCTGGAAGAGAAGCGGGACCCATCTGCATGTCCTCCATCTGGAAGAGATGTCGTCGGCCAAATGTAAAAATCAAAGCAATTAACCATGAAATTTAATGTGGATATGGATATTATGTGTGTCTGTAAGTTGTCCCAATTCTGCAGTGAACGTAAATTAGTCTCCTCTTTCTCACCTCAGCAATTAACAGTTGACGACAAGCATGGAAACAATGGTCATGGACGAGATGTGAGCCTTTCTTGATGTGGATGATGTGGATGACAGAACATGAAAACATGGCACCACAACAGAGTAAGCAAATAGAGGCAAAATCCGACCCCAAAACAGGGCAAGCTGTGCTCAACATAAGCACAAGCTCGAATTATTATTATTATTTAATTTGGCCATGTCATCATAAGGTAATGATATTACAACTCTTATGCGAAAGGGTGTGGATATTACATGTCATCCGCACTTCTACATGATCTCGCTGCCGAGCAGTGAAATCAGCATCGGACTCGTTTTCTTCCCTCACCGGGTCCACTGGCTCAGTAGGACACGGGTAGGTAAGCGCTAGGTCATTTTCAGACAGCGCAAGTGCTAGTTCATACTTCTCTCGCCATACCCTGTAGTTGCCCCCTTCAAGAGGTGGTATGTGCGAGATGAATGCCATTGGGTTCAGTCCAGAAAAACACCGTCAGAGATAGTGAGAAAATTATGACATCATAATTGCATGCTTTAATTTAACGTTGGTCAAAATTAAAACATACAACATTCTTATACACTAAATCTACATCACCGTTGGGCAGAAATAGAATTAATGCATGAAAAACTTATGAATAAACATTATAATATTGTTATTATCAACGTTGGTCAGAAAAATAACAATATTATAATTTATTGACTAAAAATGACTACTCTTCAAATTAAATTCTCCCGTTGGTTCGAATTTAATTAGAAGATGATAAACTTTAACATTGCAGCGGAAACATGAAAAAATTCATTATCTATTTTTCAGAAGCATTTAACTTTTCTTAACTATTCTCTGAAAAATTATTCTGTTGGTTCAAATTTTGACAGAGACTTTAAACTAGACAAATATCATAAAAAATTGCTTCCGAAAAAATAATAAAACTTAAACTCGTAGAACACTGTTCATTTGACCCAAGCATCAAAATGGCCCAGCTTGCTCTGCTTTCGCGCGCGCTGTGCCTTCCCACGGCGCAACCTGGGCCTGGGCCTGCAAAGCCGCCCGCCGCGCGCGCCCGCCTGGGCCGAATGCTGGCCCGTTCGCTCTCGGTCGTTCATCGCGGATCGACGGACGAGCGCGCTCCTCGACGGATAAAAACTGGCGCGCGGCGTCCGTCCCCGAACCCTAGGCTCATTCGACTCCCTCCCTTTCCTCTCTCAGCGCAGCAGCGGTCGAGTGAAAGAGCGAGCGCGAAGAGAGGTGATGGCGCCGTCGCCGGCCCCCTCGCCGGTGTGCGCGCTCCCCAGCGGGAGAGCGCGCCGCCGTCGAGCGGTCTGGGCGACGGTGCCCTGATCCCCACATGCGCTGCGGTGAGAAGCTCCCGAAACCCTAGATCTGACCAGCGCCGCCGCAGGTCCCCTCGCCGGAGCGCCCGCTCCTCAGTGGGTGAGCGCGCCGCCGTCGAGCGGTCCTGTGACGGTGCCCTCGGCCGGGCTTGCACGCAAGGCGGTGAGCGTGGCTCGGCTTCTCCCCGTGCGCCGACGAGGCAGCGTCGGAGCTCCTTCCCTCGCGACGGCAGGAGACAACCCACGCGACAGCGGTGGTAACGTGCGGCGGAAGAGTCCGGGTAGGTCCTCCAACCATGGAATGGTTGGGCGCCCCCGATCAGGGCGCGGATCCATGGGCCCAATTGGCCGTTGGGCCAATTGTTGGAGATCACCTAACACATACTTGATTCATTGGATCATAGCCTTGGTCAGATTTGGTTATGCAAATTAAGATCTGACATAGCTAGATGGTGTTGGATATGGATAGGATAGTAGACAAAGAAACATTGTTGGGAAAAAAACTGAAGTATGAAGTGACTGTATAACCTTAATTGTTGGCTCAGAAAATCATAACCATGGTTAACTATGATCCTTTCAGTAATAACCATTTTCAAATAGATATGTACTGTGAACAGTTCTGTCGCAATGTTTGCTTAATTTGCAAAATTGGTGCTATGACTACAAATTAATTGAAAGAAAATTCCAAGCACATGGTGGGACGATCATAACTGTTACAGTTAGTATGGAATTTCAAACATATAGCTACATATATATATAGAATGGTGTATTGGTCATTTTCAGGTTCAGAGTCTGATTTTTTTTTCTGCATATCATTAGGTAGCATGGTTGGATAAACCCATTTTGCCTGTGTACAACAGAAAGCCGTGTCCTTGTAGTGTATAGTAGAATGTTTTGTGCCTGTGCAGTAAACATTTCTTCTTTGTCTCTATCATCAGGAAGCAATGTCGAGGCGACTAAGTGATGCTACAACAGAACAATCCAGTAATGACGATTCATCTGTTGATGAGAGGCCAAAGCCTCGTAAGAAGATAGAATCTACCTCAGTAAAGGCAAAAACCACAGCTCCAAAAATTATACTTCACGATCCTAAATGGACTGACGGCAGCATTCCATTGGATGCATTTCCTGATAAACTCTCAAAAATTGGAAAGGTAAGCAACTCTATTTTATTGGCTCAGTCTCCATTTAGTGTTCCTGACAAGACTTGAGTTTCTAATATAATTTCTACTGAATTTCAGGAAGCTTTTGAAAGGAGAGATTTAGCAGCAACTGCTGCAGCTAACGCCCTGCAAGAGGCATTGGTCTCTGAATCTGTAATCACGAATATAAGGTATTTGGACACATATATTTTCCCTGTCTAAAAACAAAACCAGTGCATTTGTTCAGCAGAAAAGTGGTGCGATAATATCTTGTTTATTTCTGCCTATTGTTCAGCAGAAAAGTGGTGTGATAATATCTTGTTTATTTGTGCCTACAGCAAGTTCTCTGAAATCTGCGCTTCGTCAAAGGTCTCCAATCCATTTCCAACAGTCGATCTTTTCCTGGTTGTCTACGAGGATACTCTCAAATGGAAGACCATCTCTGAGTCTATGGTGACCAATGGAGCTGAAGAGGAATTCTTCGAGAAATCAACTAAGCATTGGGTTGGCGCTGCATTAGCCACTGATCTTGAGGTCCTCAAGCTGCTGAATCACTACTGGATTCAGGTTCTTTGCCGAGTGCCTGAGGCACTCGGCAAAGGCCAAATTGCACGGCAAAGAACACATGGCAAAAAATTGATCGGCAAAGCCCTCTTTGCCGAGTGTCTTTTATTGGGCACTCGGCAAAGGCTTTGCCGAGAGCCCCGGTGGCACTCGGCAAAGAAAAGCGACCGTCACGGCGTCAGCCCCGTTGACGGTCGCTTTGCCGAGTGCCAACCCTGCAGGCACTCGGCAAAGATTTTTTTATTTTTTTTAAAAAAAATTTCTTTGCCGAGTGTCCTCTATCCGGCCCTCGGCAAAGATGTTTTTTTTTTCTAAAAATTCTTTGCCGAGTGCCCCTTTGCCGGCGCTCGGCAAAGTTTGAATTTTTTTTTAAAAAAATTCTTTGCCGAGTGCCCTCTGGCCGGCACTCGACAAAGTTTGAATTTAAAAAAAAAATCCTTTGTCGTGCCTCTCGGCAAAGCTAGAAAAATGGTTTTCCGAGCGCCCATTTTTCCAGCTTTGCCGAGTGCTATGACCATGGCACTCGGCCACGGGGTCCTTTGCCGAGTGCAACACTCGGCAAAGTGACCCAAAACGGCAATTTTTATTTTTATTTTACATTCCATCATGACAAATAAATTCATACAAACATATATCACATATATATCTCATCCATCACATATATATCTCATCCATCCACACATCCATCCGCACATATCACATCCATCACAATATATATCACATATATAATAATAAGTGCTCAAGTCCATCCAAATAAATCCACAAGTCCATCACAAGTCCATCAAAGTCCACAAGTGCATCATAAGTATATCACAAGTCCATCACCAAGTGAACAACAAACGAAAAAAATACAACGTGCACTCATCTCGGGCACTGCGACTGTGGTGAAGGCCCAACTCCATCATTCAGAGGTGCATGAGGTGGATTATTCGAACCACCGTTAGATGGAGACTGCACAAAGGAGAAAAGATTGCATGTGAGACAAGATTATTTGGATAGCTAATCTAGGAAGGTAGAGGCCATACAAGCAAAGCACAAGCGAAAGTAAAAAAACTTTCATACTTACAGGAGTAGCTGCAGCTGCAGGATGCGGAGGCGGAGGTGGAACCAACAGCCCAGCTGGCAGAGAGAAGCCCACACGTTGCCCAAGCCCTTGTAGGAACTCCGTAATGTCCGTCAGCCTCTGCGCCTGGGCCTGCCGCTCGGCCTCCAGCTGGGCCGCCATCCTCTGTTGCCCGGCCTCCAGCTCCTGATGTTGCCTCATTTCTTGTTCCAGCCGGGCCTGCAATATTTCACTCTAATGTTTCAGTAATGCAAAGCTAATTAAGGTGTGTAAACATCAATGTATGACGAGTAAAACAGGAATAACCTCGAGTGCGTCGACCCGGTGCTGTGCAGCGGTCGGCCGTATGCGAATGGCCGGGCTCTCGCTCGTGCTCCGTGCTCGGATCTAGGAGAGAGAGGGAGTAGAGGCTGTGTCGATGATGCCGTCGCCAAGCCAGAACCGCCCATGCTTCTTGCCTTGCCCCGCCCTCATGACGGCGTCTCCATCGAAGTCCTGGGTGCTCGGATCGTGGTCTGACCCATGGAGCGACCTCGCCACCTCAGTGTACTCACTGATGCGGGAGTGGACGCTCGGGTTCGTGTATGCCTCGGGCAGATCCTCCAGGTTGAAGGAGACGTCGGATGTCGCCTTGCCCTTGTGGGCCATACACCATGCTTAGAAGTCCGAGCAAGCCTGGCCACTATGTGACGCCGACTGCGAGAAAGACAGCACGATGATTAGAAATCAGGCAGAACTGAGCGTCACAATAGATAAATGAATTCGCGTACCCATGCTTGTTTGTATCCGGCGAGGCTGCGGCTGCCTTGATGGTGTGCTGGACCTTGCATCTGCAAACGATGGTCCCGGGCATCCCTGTGCATCTTGAGGTACAGCTCCGTGAACCACCTCTCCACCATCATCGCCCAGCACTCGGGATACGCTTGGCACCACCAGGGAATCATCTACACATCATCAAGTATTGGACATATAAGAAGATCAAATTAAACCAACTTAATCTCAAAACGAATAAATATTGATGTTCTTCATTTACCTCAAGGCACTGCTCCCGGGTCAGCTGCATCTCTCCTGCGTCTTTCTTGGTTTTCCTCTCTCCAAGCTTCGACCCGTAGTAGGTTACGATTGCCTAGATGCGCACCTCATGATACATGTCGGTGATGAGTTTTTACAGGCTTTGGTAGTCACCTGCTCTGCCCTAGCTTCAAATCCCTCCTTGCATCTGTAATAAGTCTGCATACAAAAGCGATGTATCCATTCATTATTTCAAGAAAAGTCCAATGAATGCGACGTATTGAGAAATGTTGTGTGAGGGAGACTTACCCAAAACTCTGCCTTCACCCGCGCCGCCTTGTTGGGGTACTCCGCATCGATGGCGACGGCGTAGTGGTCAAACGAGTAGGCCGGCTCCGTCTTCGATGCGTACGTGACAATGCCGGGGAAGTGTTGCCTGCACAGAAGACCCAGGATGCTGTTGACTAGCCATGTGCTACCACCCGACACAACCAACCAGTTCCTGCACAAGTGATTAAGAAAAATTATTAGTTTTTTTTCATCATATCATATGAAGTAGTGGTGACAACATATAAAGTTACTTACTTTTGCCCTTTAGGGCGAATCACTGGGCGTCGGTGAGAAAGCGAAACCTATGGGAGGCTCACGGGACCTTGCAAGTATACACTCGAAGAGGAGTCGGAGGAAGCGGAACCCGTGCCTACCGCCTCCCCCTCGTCGTCCTCTGCGGCCCCTCCTCGTCCGTTTGCCGATCCAGCTCCTCGTCCGACTCGTCCATGGGCGCCACCTCCTCCTCCAGCTCCTCCTCACGCGGCGTGGGAGGAGACGGCCCCCTCCTGTGGCTGGCGGTCCTCCTCCTCCTCCTGTCCGATCCCTCCGTCGCCCCCTCCACCTCCTCCTGCAGCCGGCGTGGTCTTTGGTAAATCGAGTTCACGGACCTATGACGGTCTCCCGCCATCTTTGTTCAATCACCTACAATAAAAAAGAAAAACAAGACGTAATTAGAAATAGGTGCAAAAATGAACAAAACATAATTACAAAAAACATAGTAATACATGTATTAGAAATATATGCAAAAATGAATAAAACATAATTACAAAAAACATAGTATTACATGTATTAGAAATAATCTTCATGATTGAGATTAGCTGGATCATAGGTCTCATCATCACTATCAACATTGTCCAACTCATCAACACTATCCAAAGGAGGAATGTTGTCTTCATTGTCATTGCCTAAATGTAATCGCTCAAGCATTTGTATGTCCTTCAGATTTCGCACCTCGTCTCCAGCGTCCTCGTCATCATCCCTTTCATTGTCTACTTCCATTCCTATCTCTTCGGTTAAGTCTATGTCAAACCTCCCTTGTAGCCCCTCTTCTTGATAGAACTCTCCATCATATGTGTTTGGGTTGAAGTTGTAATCTTCATCGTTTGGGATAGGTAGTTTACCATGTGGCGATACCTTGTGCACAATGGACCAACCCTTAAGATGCTCGGCGTCTTTGCATGCGTATGACGTATAATAAACCTAGATGGCCTGTTGAGCCACAATGTAGACATCTTTTCCTGGATAGACAGAATCCTGTTGAATCTCGACTAGCCCAAGCTTAGGGGTCCGTCTCGTTACTCCAGGATGAAACCAGTGGCATTTGAATATGATAGGAGTAAGAGGTTTGGAACCATAGAATGATAGTTCGTAGATTTCTTCAATTCTTCCATAATAGTCGAGTCCATCAATGCCGAGCATAACAACTCCGCTGTTTATGGTTTTTTGATTGGGCCGACTCTGCTCGTAGCTTGCTGTGTGAAAACGGTATCCATTCACGTTATAACCGGTAAATGACTTGACCCTAACGGCATAGCCGTTTGCAACCTCTCTCAGCTCGTCACTTATAGGTGCATCAGTTTGGGCTTTCTATTTGAACCAACAAATGAAATCGGGGCTCTCTGGTCCCGCACCCTGTGAAAGAAGGGTATCATTTTCTTGCAGGGTAGGTTGCCTTGATCCATGCCAGGATTGACAAAGAAATTCCCTGTACCAACGAGAAACAAGGGGGTTGGACGAAGCAACAAGGACATACGGTGAAATAAAACAAGTTCATTCAGAACTTACCCAATGAACGGCTGCACCTCGACAAGGTTGGTCAACACATATAGCATGATACTATGCCACTCTTCATTTTTCAATTGCTTAGTGGTCGATGCACTTGCACTTCTGAGTTGCCCTTGGAAAAGGCTGAGGTTCGATTCATTTTCGCCAGCATTGTAACGAGGGGGTGGATTATAAACCCTAGGAAGGTTCTTAGTGTACTATTTCTCCGTGAAGTTCGACACCTCTAGAATGTATGCCTCTACAATGGAAGCCTCAATTTTGGCTTTATTTCTACATTTTTTGCGAAGAGTCTTCAGACATCTCTCAATTGGATAGCACCAACGGTCCTGCATGGCCCCCCCATCCGTGCCTCATACGGGAGGTGCACAATCAAATGCCACATCGGCAAGAAGAAGCCGGGTGGAAAGATCTTCTCCAACTTACAGAGCAACACGGGTGCCGCTTTTTTCAACTCATCAATGACGATTCGAGAGAGCTCCTTGGCACAAAGCTGGCGGAATAAGTAGCTCAACTCTGCCAGCACTTACAAGACATGCTTTGGGACATAGCCTCAAACCATCGCCAGAAGAAGCCACTCAATCCATATGTGGTAGTCATAACTCTTCATCCCATTGACTCGCAGAGTGCCTAAGTTCACTCCCCTCTTTAGATTCGTTGCATACCCATCAGGGAACATTAGCGTCTGGATCCATTCAAGTACTTCCCTCCTTTGGTCCTTTTTCAAGACAAAATCAGCCTTAGGCCTTCTCCAGGTCTTGCCATGACTAGGAGGCTGCATCTCTTGATTTGGTCTATCGCACAACGTTGCCAGGTCCACTCTAGCCTTAGGGTTGTCCTTAGACTTTTTAGTGTCCATGAGTGTTGCCCAAAGTGCCTCGGTGACATTTTTTCAGTGTGCATTACATCAATGTTATGTGGCAGAAGAAGGTCATCGAAATAGAGGAGCCTCGTCATGCTCGAGATATGAGTCCACATATGTTGCTCACCATATCCCACAAAACCACCTTCTTCATTGGGCACGAGAGCATCTATCTGAGCATGAACCTCGGCACCAGTCATCATCTGTGGTGCAGGGTTTATCACTTTGACACCTTTCATAAAGTTCTTGATGTCTTGTCTGAATGGATGATCAAGAGGTAGGAATTGATGATGTTTATCGAACGATGAATACTTGCCACCCTTCTGCAACCAAATGAACCTCACACCTTCCTTGCATATTAGGCATGGGAACTTCCCGTGAACACACCAGGCGCAGAATATCCCATATGCCAGAAAGTCATGCAGGGAGTAGTAGTACCAAATGTGCATTTTGAAGGTTGTCTTTGTAGCTCGATTGTATGTCCATACCCCTTCGTCCCAAGCACGGACCAATTCATCAAACATGGGCTCCATGAACACACCCATATTACTCCCTGGGTGTCTATGAATTATCAATGACAAGAATACATTATGTCGTTGAAAGGAGACACCGGGGGGGGAGATTTAAGGGGGATAACGAAGATGGGCCAACATGTGTATGGGGCAGCCATCATTCCATAAGGATTGACCCATGTATTGCCAGCGCGACATGTACATTATGAGCCTCATCTACTTTGTCACGATGTTTGTCATTAAAGCGGATCCCAGCTTCACCATTGGATGGATGTACCATCTTGTCAGGATTGTACCATTTGCTATTTTTGTGCCATGTCATCTATTTCGCAGATTCCTCAGTCATGTATAGCCATTGGATCCTCGGTTGGAACAGAAGGTACCGTAGGATTTTCACGGGGATCGTAAGTTGCCTCTTCTGGCCATCATCAGAGTCTACCTCCAGGTACCTGGAGGATTTACACTTTGGATATAACTTTGCATGCTCGTGTTCTTTCTTAAATAGTACGCACCCCTTCGGACAAGCATGTATCTGCTCATACGGCATCTTAAGTGCACGAAGGAGTTTTTGTGACTCGTACATGCTCTTTGGCAGAATGTGGCCCTCTGGAAGCAGGGTGCCAATCACGGCCAACATCTTATCGAAGCCTTCTCGACTCAAGTTTAACTCGGACTTCAACCCCATTAAGCGTCCAATGACATCCAGTTGAGACACCGTTGACCGATCGTGAAGGGGTTTCTGTGCCGAGTCCATCATGTCGTAGAACACCTATGCGGCTGCCTCCATCTCCTCCTCCTTCTCACGTCCCTCATCGAACTGTCCTTGGTGAAAGTCATCTAACATGTCTACTACACCAGCATCAGCATCAAAAGCCTCCACCCGTGGTCTCACCACCTCCTCTCTCTCATACGATGGGCTTCACCATGGTGGACCCACCGGGTGTAGTCCAGCGTAAATCCATTCTTCACAAGATGTTTACCCATTTCCACCTTGTTTACCCTTCTCCTGTTTTGACATTTGCTGTAGGGACACAAAACTAGGCAATGTCCTTTAGCAGCCTTGCCAAATGCACTGTTCAAGAAAGCATCGGTCTTGTTCATCCACTCCATGGTGTAATCACTCTGACTTCTCTAGCCCATGTACATCCACTGACGGTCATCCATCCTCTAACATATGTATCTACGAGTAATGTAACCATCAATTGCATCTACATGGTGTTCCTACTGTCTAATAGGTGAGGATAGATTCTAATCCCACCTGCGGATGCGTAGATGAGGTTAGTTTCCATGCTCTACTCCTATCCGAGATAGAATTTCGGCAGCACCTCCCCACTGTTCTCTAGATACACGTCCTGCCAAAGAAGAGTGTGTATCCGGAGAACAACAGGGAGGTGATGCCAAAACACTATCTCGGACCAGAGCAGACCATGGAAACTAACCCATCTACGTATCCGCGGGCTATCCAAAATACGTGGACAATCCGAAACAGATACGGTCATAGATATGCAAAGATCTGCATACCTCCAACCGTATCTCTTTCGAACGGGAGACGCCTAACTAGGTTACATGATCTACGACCATGATACGGAAAGAGGGGTTATACCTAGGGTGGCGGTGGAGTCAGGCTAGTGGGGCCGTGGCGGGTCGGTGCAGTGGCGAGGCGATGCGGTGCAAGCCGACCGGCACGGTGACGGGAACTCCGATGGGCTCTTCTCTACAAAAATGGAACAAAATACTGTCATTTAAAAAAAATCAGCAGAACCTCCCCTGCACGGTGAATTTTCCAAAACCTACAAAAAACAATGGCACGATGGCCGACAAGCACATATGTCTTAAGAGAAGCCATGTCGTTTTGATATCAATCTATGCAGAAGAATATATCCAAGTAGTACCACTACTTCTACTACTACTTCCACTATTGCTACTACTACTACCACTAGTTCTACTACTACTACCACTCTTGCTACTACTACTACCACTAGTTCTACTACTACTACCACTAGTTCTACTACTACTACTACCACCACTAGTTCTACTACTACTACCAGTACTTCTAATACTACTACTACCACTAGCACTACTACTACAACTATCACTACCACGACAACAACAAGAGAGAGGGCATACCTAACGGACACCGGGGGTAGGGGCAGGCGATGTCGGGGTCAGGGTTGGGGCGCCGGAGTCGGGAATGGGGTCAGGCACGGGCGGCGTCGGGGCGGACGGTCCACGGGGCGCGGCCGGGGGCAGGGCTGGCTCCTCCTCCTCCTTCTCCTCCTCCTCCTCCTCCCCTCCTCCACCCGCCGGTGTGGGCAAGCTGGCCACGCTCGGCCACACACGGGTGCGGGGAGGGGCTGCGGCGGTGGGCGCGCGGCATGGGGAAGGGCGGTGGCCCGGTGGCTGGCGGGCGTGGGGGCGTGCGCGGGGTGGGGTGAGACGGCGGCGCGCGTCTGTGCATGTGTGCGTGCATGGGAGGGAGGGAGGTAACGGGCTGGTTTGTCTAAGTGGATGGGCCGTTTGCCGAGTGCCCTGATCTAGCACTCGGCAAAGGAGGCCGGTTTGTCGAGTGCCAGATCGGAGCACTAGGCAAACGCATTTTCCTTTTTTTTGAAATCTAAACACTAAACCGCACTACATCGTTTTTTTTAAAAAAGTACCACTTTGCCGAGTGCCGGGCGGAGAGGCACTCGGCAAACATTTTTAAAAAAATTTTGGCACGCTCTTTGCCGAGTGTCCCTACGGACACTCGGCAAAGGGAACACTTTGCCAAGTGCCTGGCAGCTAGCACTCGGCAAACCAATTTTTTTTATTTTGACCTCCAAACTTTTTCTGTAGTCCTTTTACAGTACTTGGTACTCCATGTCAAAATTTGGTACATTTCCCGAAATGTTTACTATATTTAGTTAATTTATTTCATTTAATTGAATTTTTCGGAAAATGCAAATTTGAACTGCATGTGCATTGAATAATGGAATTTAATGATTCAAAAAATGATATTCATGGTATTGAGTGTAGTGTGAGGCCGTATCTAGGAACGGAGCCAAAATTTCGAACATCTTGTTCACGAAACATGACCACGAACTTGCGGACGAATTGTTTTTAAATTCTATAAAATACAAACAAAGTCCGAAAATCATGAAATTTGTCAAGATGTCATGATATCGTATGGGGAGGATGTGATAAAAATTTGCAAAGGTTTGGTACACATTATCACGTACGATGCTTACAAACCAGGACATCTCCACATCTGATATCACATGTGGAGATGTCCTGGTTTGTAAGCATCGTACGTGATAATGTGCACCAAACCTTCTCAAATTTTGATCACATCCTCGACATACGATATCATGACATCTCAACAAGTTTCATGATTTTCGGACTTCGTTTGCATTTTATAGAATTTAAAAACAATTTGTCCGCAAGTTCGTGGTCATGTTTTGTGAACAAGATGTTCGAAATTTCGGGTTTGTTCCTGGATACGGCCTCACACTACACTCAATACCATGAATATCATTTTTTGAATCATTAAATTCCATTATTCGATGCACGCGCAGTTCAAATTTGCATTTTCCAAAAAAAATCAATTAAATGAAATAAATTAACTAAATATAGCAAACATTTCGGGAAATGTACCAAATTTCGACATGGAGTACCAAGTACTGTAAGATGACTACAGAAAAAGTTTGGAGGTCAAAATACAAAAAAAAAATTGGTTTGTCGAGTGTCATCTTTTGACACTCGGCAAACATGCTCTTTGCCGAGTGCCAACTGCCAAGCACTAGGCAAAGTGTTCCCTTTGCCGAGTGTCCGTGGGGACACTCGGCAAAGTGGTATTTTTTTTAAAATACGATGCAGTGCGGTTTAGGGTTTAGATTTCAAAAAAAAGGAAAACATGTTTGCCGAGTGCCCCGATCTGGCACTCGACAAACCGGCCCATCCACACTTAGACAAACCGGCCACCCAACCATTACCTCCCTCCCTCCTACACATGCGCCACCGTCCCACCCCGCCCCGCGCACGCCCCGCCCGCTCACCCGCCGGTGCACCCCTGCCGCTCCGACGCCCATGCACGGCGGCACGCCACCGTCGGCATGCCCCCACCTCCTTCGCCTGCCTCGCCCCACCAACGCGCCCCCACCCACCCCACCCCGTCAACACGCCCCTGCCGGCGTGCCCCCACCGCCTTCGCTCACCGGCCACTCCGGACATCGCGGCCCGCTAGCGCCCGCCGCCTCACGCCCGCCGCTCCAACCCCGCGGACAGCGCCCCGGCCCACGGTAGCTCTGCCCCGGCCCTCTCGGCGTGACCCCGACCATCCTCGGTGCGCCCCCGACTGCCGTGGCCATCCTCTCCCCATCCCTGGCGCACCTCGGCCAACGCCGACGCCCTCCCAGCACCCGACACCATAGCTGAGTAGTAGAGTAGCAGTGGTAGCATGTTTTATTAGAAGTAGAGTTTGGTAGAGTAGTAGTAGTAGGTCGTTGTGGTGGTGGTAGTAGTAGTACAATAGGTGGTTGTGGTGGTAGTAGTAGTAATAGGTGGTGGTGGTGGTGGTGGTTGTAGTAGTAGAAGAGTAGAGTGGCGGTGGTGGTGGTGGTTGTAGTAGTAGAAGAGTAGAGTGGCGGCGGCGGCGGTGGTGGTGGTGGATGAATGTGACTTGGCAATGATATGTTGAATTGAATGCATATGTATATGTGGTTGTCGTCCATCGTGCCGTATGTTTTTTGCAGGTTTTGGATACCTCACCATGCAGGGGAGGTTTTGTCAAAATTTTGAACTGAGATAGTATTTTGTTCTTTTTTTGTAGAGAAGAGCCGTCGTAGCCGAGCTGGAGTATCTCGGCGACCCCGATCGTCTTCCTCGCCACTGTAGGTCTGCCTGCACCATGTCGCCTTGCCACTGCATCGACCCGCCATGGCCCCGCTAGCTTGACTCCACCGCCACCCTAGGTATAACCCCTCTTTCCGTATCATGGTCTTAGATCGCGTAACCTAGTTAGGCGTCTCCCGTTCGAAAGAGATATGGTTGGAGGTATGCAGATCTTTGCATATCTATGACCGTATCTGTTTTGGATTGTCCACATTTTTTGGACAGCCCATGGATGCGTAGATGGGTTAGTTTTCATGGTCTGTTCTGATCCGAGATAGAGTTTTGGCATCACCTCCCTGTTGTTCTCTGGATACACACTCTCCCTAGCAAGATGTGTATCTGGAGAACAGCAGGGAGGTGCTGCCGAAATTCTATCTCGGATAGGAGTAGACCATTGAGACTAACCTCATCTATGAATCCGCGGGTGGGATTAGGACCTATCCTCACCTATTAGACAGTAGGAACACCATGTAGATGCAATTGATGGTTACTTTGCTCGGTGATATATATGTTAGAGGATGGATGACTGTCAGTGGATGTACATGGGCCGGAGAAGTCAGAGTGATTACACCAATGAATGGATGATCAAGACCAATGCTTTCTTGAACCATGTATTTGGCAAGGCAGCTAAATCCCTGAGTCTAGTTTTATGTCCCTGCAGCAAATGTGCAAATAGGAAAAGGGTAAACAAGGACAACATGGGTAAACATCTTTTGAAGAATGGATTTACGCCGGACTATACCCGGTGGGTCCACCATGGTGAAGCCATCGTATGAGAGAGGAGGTGGTGAGACCACGCGTCGAGGCTTATGATGCTAATGCCGGGGTAAAGACATGTTAGATGACGCTCACCAAGCATAGTTCGCTGAAGGACGTGAGGAGGAGATGGAGGCAGCCGCACAGGCGTTCTACGACATGATGGACTCGGCACAGAAACCCCTTCATGATCAGACAACGGTTTCTCAACTGGATGCCATTGGACGCGTAATGGGGTTGAAGTCCGAGTTAAACCTGAGTTGAGAAGGCTTCGATAAGATGTTGGCCGTGATTGGTACCCTGCTTCTGGCGGGCCACGTTCTGCCAAAGAGCTTGTACAAGTCACAGAAACTCCTTCGTCCACTTAAGATGCCGTATGAGCAGATACATGCTTGTCCGAATGGCTGCGTCCTATTTAGGAAAGAACACAAGGATGCAAAGTATTGTCCAAAGTGTAAATCCTCTAGGTACTTGGAGGTAGACTCTGGTGATGGCCAGAAGAGGCAGCTTACGATCCCCATGAAAATCCTATGGCACCTTCCGTTCCTACCAAGCATCCAATGGATATACATGACCAAGGAATCCACGAAACAGATGACATGGCACAAAAAGGGCAAACGATACAATGTTGGCAAGATGGTACATCCATCCGATGGTGAAGCATGGACCCGCTTTGACGACAAACATCATGAGAAAGCCGATGAGGCTCGTATTGTATGTGTTGCGCTGGCAACAGATGGGTTCAATCCTTATGGACTGATGTCGGCCCCATACACTTGTTGGCCCGTGTTTGTTATCCCCCTCAATCTTCCCCCCGGCGTCTCCTTTCAACGACAGAACGTATTCTTGTCGTTGATTATTCCTAGACACCCAGGGAGTAATATGGGAGTGTTCATGGAGCCTGTGATCGATGAATTGGTCCATGCTTGGGAGGAAGGGGTATGGTCATACGACCGAGCTACAAAGACAAGCATCAAAATGCATGTTTGGTACCACTAGTCCCTGCATGACTTCCTAGTGTATGGGTTATTCTGTGCCTGGTGTGTTCACGGGAAGTTCCCATGCCCAATATGAAAGGAAGGTCTGAGGTTCATTTGGTTGCAGAAGGGTGGCAAGTATTCGTCGTTCGACAAACATCATCAATTCCTCCCTCTTGACCATCCATTCAGACAAGACATCAAGAACTTTACAAAAGGTGTCATAGTGTCAGACCCTGCATCGCGGATGATGATTGGTGCTAAGGTTCATGCTCAGATAGATGCTCTCGTGGCCAATCAAGAAGGTGGTTTTGTGGGATATGGCGAGCAACATATGTGGACTCATAAGTCGGGCTTGACGAGGCTCCCCTATTTTGATGACCTTGTTCTGCCACATAACATTGATGTAATGCACACTAAAAAGAATGTCGCCGAGGCACTTTGGGCAACACTCATGGACACTAAAAAGTCTAAGGACAACCCTAGGGCTAGAGTGGACCTGGCAACGTTATGCGATAGACCAAATCAAGAGATGCAACCTCCTAGAGGCGGCAAGAATTGGAGAAGGCCTCAGGTTGATTTCGTCTTGACCAGCAAACAAAGGAGGGAAGTACTTGAATGGATCCAGATGCTAATGTTCCCTGATGGGTATGCAGCGAATCTAAAGAGGGGAGTGAACTTATCTACTCTACGAGTCAACGGGATGAAGAGTCATGACTACCACATATGGATTGAGTGGCTTCTTCTGGCGATGGTTCGAGGCTATGTCTCTGAGCATGTCTGGCTAGTGCTAGCAGAGTTGAGCTATTTCTTTCGCCAGCTTTGTGCCAAGGAGCCATCTCGGACCGTCATTGATGACTTGGAAAAAGGGGCACCTGTGTTGCTCTGTAAGTTGGAGAAGATCTTTCCACCTAGCTTCTTCTTGTCGATGCAGCATTTGATTGTGCACCTCCTGTATGAGGCACAAATGGGGGGCCCATGCAAGCCCGTTGGTGCTATCCAATCGAGAGATGTCTAAAGACTCTTCGCAAAAAATGTAGAAATAAAGCCAAAATTGAGGCTTCCATTACAGAGGCATACATTCTGGAGGAGGTGTCAAACTTCACAGAAAAATACTACACTGAGAACCTTCCTAGCATGCATAATCTACCCCCTCATTACAATGCTGGCGAAAATGAATCGAACCTTAGCCTTTTCCAAGGGCAACTCAGAAGCGCAAGTGCATCGACCACTAAGCACTTGAGTATTGAAGAGTGACGCAATATCATGCTATATGTGTTGACCAACCTTGTCAAGGTGCAGCCGTATGTGAGGTAAGTTCTCAACGAATTTGTTTCAGTATGTCGTCACTATTCTGCATCCAACTCCCTTGTTTCTCATTGGTACAGGGAATTTCTTCGTGAATCCTAGCATCAATAAAGGGATCCTACCCCGTAGGAAAATGATACCCTTCTTTCACAGGGTGCGGGACCAGGGAGGCCCGGTTTCATTTCTTGGTTCAAAAATATGGTACCATCCAATTTAGCTCGTACTTAGTTCGACATTACAAGTTGCTCGTATGTTCGAATAATATAACGATCTATCCTGCTTGAGCTTGTAGGCCCAAACCGATGTGTCTATAAGCGATGAGTTGAGACAAGTTGCAAACGGTTGTGCCTTAAGGGTCAGGTCATTTACCAGTTATGACGTGAATGGATATCGCTTTCACACAGCAAGCTACGAGCAGAGTCGGCCTAATCAAAAAACCACAAATAGTGGAGTTTTTACGCCTGGCACTGATGGCCTCGACTATTATGGAAGAATTGAAGAAATATATGAACTTTCATTTTATGGTGCCAAACCTTTTAATCCTATCATATTCAAATACCATTGGTTTGATCCTCGAGTAACGAGACGGACCCCTAATCTTGGGCTAGTCAAAATTCGACAAGATTACGTCTATCCAGGAGATGATGTCTATATTGTGGCTCAATAGGCCACGCAGGTTTATTATACGTCATACGCGTGCCAAACCAAAGGGCATCTTAAGGGTTGGGATATCGTGCACAAGGTCTCACCACATGGTAAACTAGCTGTCCCAAATGATGAAGATTACAACTTCAACCCACACACATATGACAGAGAGTTCTTTCAAGAAGAGGGGCTAGAAGGGAGGTTTGAGATATACTTAACCGAAGCCATCGGAATGGAACTAGACAATGAAAGGGTTGATGACGAGGACGCTGGAGATGTGGTGCAAAATGTGAAGGACTTCAAAATGCTTGAGCGATTACGTTTAGGCAATGACAATGAAGACAACATTCCTCCTTCGGATAGTGTTGATTATTTGGGCAATGACAATGTTGATAGTGATGACGAGACCTATGATCCAGCTAATCCCAATCATGAAGATTATTTCTAATACATGTAATACTATGTTTTTGTAATTATGTTTTGTTTATTTTGCATCTATTTCTATTTCTAATTACATCTTGTTTATTCTTTTTAATTGCAGGTGATTGAACAAAGATGGCGGGCCGAAGCGACCGTCACAGGGACGTGTCCTCGCTTTACCAAACACCATGCACTATAGATGCCACTGCAGGTGAGGGGCCACCGGACAGGAGGAGGACGAGGAGCGACCACAGGAGGCAGCCGTCGCTGCCTCCTACCACACAGCGTGAGGAGGAGAGGAGGAGGCGAGGCCCAAGGATGACGACGAGCTGGTTCGGTAGACGGACGAGGAGGGGGCGCACAAGGGGGAGGGGACGCACGAGGAGGATGGTACGGGTTCCGCTTCCTCTGGTTCGTCCAACGTCTACTTGCGAGGTCCGGTGAGCCTCCCTCCGGTTCCACTTCCTCACCAACGTCCAATGATTCGCCCCGAAGGGCAAAAGTAAGTAACTTTAGATTTAATCACCACCACTTCATATGATATGCCGAAAATTGATAGAGAAACTAATAATTTTTCTTAATCACTTGTGCAGGAACTGGACAATTGTGTCGGGTGGTGGTCACGGACGCCTGATCAATGGTGTCCTGGGTCTTCTATGCAGGCAACACTACCATGTCCTGGTTGACTACGCCAGCAGGAGGGAGCCGGCCTGGATGTTTGACCACAACACCGCCACCCCCGATGTGGGTTACCCCTACAAGGCGGAGCGGGTGAAGGCGGAGTTTTGGGTAAGTCTCCCTCGCACTACACTGCTCAATACATCGAATTCATTAGACTTTTCTTGAAATAATGAATGGATACATCGCGTCTGTATGAAGGATTTGGTGGCTACCAAAGCCTATAAAAAACTCGTCACCGACATGCATCACGAGACGTGCATCCAGGCCATCATAACCTACTATGGGTCAAAACTTGGAGAGAAGGTCAGCAAAGAAGAAGCAAGAAAGATGACGCTGACCCGGGACCAGTACCTTGAGGTAGATAAAGAACATTAATATTTATTCGTTTTGAGATTAAGTTGGTTTAATTTGATCTTTTCATATGTCAAATACTTGATGATGTGTAGATGTCTCCCTGGTGGTGCTCCTCGTATCCCGAGCGCTGGGCGATGATCGTGGACAAGTGGTTCACGCCCGGGTGGGCCGAGATGCACGATGCCGCCCGGGAGCGGCATTTGCAGATGCAAGGTCCAGCACACCATCAAGGCAACCGCAACCTCGTCGGATACAAACAATTATGGGTACGTGAATTCATTTATCTATTCTGACGCTCAATTATGCCTGATTTCTAATCATCTTGTTGTCTTTCTCGCAGTCGGAGGCACATGGTGGCCAGCAATGCTCCGACTTCCAGGCAAGGTCCACAAGGGCAAGGCGACGTCCGGCGTCTCCTACAACCCGGAGGACCCGCCTGAGGCGTACACCAACCCGAGCGTCCACACCTACATCAGTGAGTACACGTCGGCGGCAAGGTCGATCCATGGGCCAGAGTACGACCCGAGCACCGAGGACTTTGATGCAGAGATCGTCATGAGGGTGGGTGGAGGCAAGAAGCATGGGCGGTACTGGCTTGGTGACGGCGTCATCGACTCGACCTCTACTCCCTCTCTCTCCCAGATCCGAGCACGGAGCACGAGCGCAAGCCCAGCCATACGGCCACGGCCAAGCGCTTCACAGCAACGGGTCGACGCACTCGAGGTTATTCCTGTTTTACTCGTCGTACATTGATCTTTACACACCTTAATTAGCTTTGCATTACTGAAACATTGGAGTGAAATATTGCAGGCCCGGCTGGAAGAAGAAGCAAGGCAATGTCAGGACCTGGCGTCCCAGCTGCAATCCGAGCGGGCCGCGCGAGAGGCCTAGGCATAGAGGATGGCAGAAATGATGTAGTTCATGCAGACTCTTGGGCAACATACGGGTCTAGCTGTGCCACCTGGGTTGTTCGCTCCACCTCTGACTCCTGCAGCTATAGCTACTCCTGTGAGTTTTCGCTTGTGCTTTGCTTGTATGACCTAGATTAGCTATCCAAGTAATCTTGTCTAACGCATGCAATCTCTTCTCCTTTGTGCGACCTCAGTCGGAGGGTTCAAATAATCCAGCTCATGTGCCTCCGACTGATCCAGCTTTTCCTTCACCAGGCACTCAGTTTCCACCTTGGTGATGAGTAGCATTAGTCGTATTTGCATTTGTTGTTCACTTGGTGATGTATTTCTGATATACTTGTCATGCACTAGTGGTATATTTGGATAACTGTGATATATGTGATAGATGTTTGGATTGATGTATGTGATATATTGTGATGAATGTGATATATGCGATGGATGTGATAAATATGTGATGTATGTTTGGATGGATGTGAGATATATGTGATAATTTGTGTTTGTCGTGATGGAATGTAAAAAATGAATAAAAAACTGGTTTTGGTCAGTTTGCCGAGTGCAATGGTCACTGCACTCGGCAAAGCTGGAAAAATGGGCGTCAACCCGTTTCCCAGCTTTGCCGAGTGCCATGACCATGGCACTCGGCAAAGAATTGTTTTAAAAAAATAAAAAACTTTGCCGAGTTCCACCCATCCGGCACTCGGCAAAGAATTTTTAAAAATAAAAAATAAAAAACTTTGCCGAGAGCCACCCGTCCGGCGCTCGGCAAAGAAATTAAAAAAAAACTTTGCCAAGTGCCATCCCGGGCGGCGCTCGACAAAGAATTTTAAAAAAAATAAAAATAAAAAACTTTGCCGAGTGCCAGCCCGGGCGGCGCTCGGCAAAGAATTTAAAAAAAATGAAAAACTTTGCCGAGTGTCGTCCGGGTTGGCACTCGGCAAAGCCGCCGTCACCGTTTCCTGCGCCGTGACGGCTCGTTTTCTTTGCCGAGTGCTGTCTCGGCACTCGGCAAAAGTTTTGTCGAGTGCCCGACAAATGGCTCTCGGCAAAGGCTGCTTTGCCGGCCATTTTTTTCCCGAGTGTCCTTTGCCGAGTGTATTTAGGGCTTTGCCGAGTGCCGCAGGCACTCGGCAAAGCACCTGAATCCAGTAGTGTTTCTCCAATTGCAAATTTGGTTGTCACTCCTGCTCGGCCATGGTGTCTGTGTCACCAACGCCGGCAACACCACACATCAGATCCCGCCATCCACGCCCAGCAGCAGCTAGCCCGTCGCCGCCGGCCTGCATTAGCAACCCGTGCCCACGATCAGGACGGCCCCTGGCCTAGCGTCCTCCACTGCTCAGCCCGCCGGCGACTGCTGCCACTCCCAGCAACTGTGCTGTGCGCCGTCCGCGAACCGGTCGACACCCGCCGCCCAAATCGCCGGTGCTTTTCATGCATGGCTGTTTTGGGCCTTTGGCAGATCTATACTCCAGTCCCTCCTATATGGCTGTTTTGGGCCCCAGATGTGACGAGATCTTGAGAAACCTGTGTTCATTTCTTAGCCGGCGCTAAGTCTTCTCCATTTAGCCAATTTACAGCCCGCTATTAGCGCCAAAAATCTCATAGCGCTAAATGTTGATTATCCTAGCATTTGCTCTGCCTCGGCACTATATCCGGCTATAGCATCCACTGTAGCCCGAGATTTAAAACTTTGGTGCTATCTATGACTACAAATACAAATTACATACATGGAGAAAAGGTCCGGTCCAAGCGTGGCGCCGAAATTGTTTAAACTTGAATTTATTTAAATTTGAATTTGTTCTGAAATCCCGCATTAATTGGAAGGTGCCGAATTTTTTCTTTATACCGGTAAAAAAACATCCTGGCTATGATTTTAACTTATTATTACACAATTGGTTTGAAACTTCAAACATACATATAGCGTGACATAATCGTGTATTATTAGTCATTTTCTGGTTCATAGTTGTGGTTATTTTCTCTCCATTTTACTCGGTAGCATGACTGCTGGATAACCATTTTGCATGTGCACAATAGAAAGTTTTTTTTATTTTTTTGAAGAATCACAACAGAAAGTATTGGTGTCGTTGTTCAGGATACATTATTCTGCACCTTTTCATTAAACACTTCTTCGTCGTCGCTATTATCAGGAAGCAACGTCGAGACGACTAAGGATTTCATCAGAAATCAGAAAGGTAGGCAGCCGTAGTTTAATTTGTTGTTGGCCTCACAATCTCCGTGCTGCACGGAGTTCCTGACTTGAGTTTTTTCTATCTAATATAATTTCCTTACAAACACTACCTCAGATCAGGACAATACTGCCGGTTCCAAACACCCCATCCTACCGAATTTTAAACCGGCACAACCAAACCGGCAGTGGTGAGGGTTAGCTATCACTGTCGGTTGCTACAAACCGGCAGTGTTCTGCAACTTCACTGTCGATCCTTTATATAACTTGGCAGAGTTCAGTTCCATCAACACTGTCGGTTTATGAGACCACCCGGCAGTGTAACATCGAACATCACTGTCGACTTGTGTCTTTAGCCGACAGTGTTGTCGTAACCAACACTACCGGTTTGGGACAAGACCCGGCAGTGATGTCTAAGCCAACGCTGCCGGTTTGTGGCTCAAGCCGCAGTGCCATCTTGTCCATCACTGCCGGTTTGATGGGCCATTCGCATTTTATTATTTTATAATTTATTTTAATTTATATTTTTAATGGAATCGGGTTTCACTTTATATACGCTATGCAAACGACAGGTTCATCAATATTAAACATTATAAATGTTACGGTTACAGTTCAAATGTTCTTATCAAGATCTCGATCCCTCAAATGCTTCTCGGATTTCTTACAATAATCTAGCGAGCCGCTCTGGGCCATACTGGTCCTTGAACTTCATGGATTGTGCAATGAAAAATACTTACTTTTTTTTCCAATACATCGGCTAAGATGAATTTTGCCAGCTCCGATTGCAGTGCGACGATCTCCATGTCTAACTGCCGTTCGTGGTTATATTTCTTGCGCTGTCGTTCAAAAAAGATGATATCCAAAGAGAAATCAGAAAATCATTTTGTTGAATTATTAACAGACATAAATGAAATGAGGATTATATACACCAACTTATCTGTTTCTTACGATTTTCCGCTGATGTAGCGAAGCATTGCCCACATTACATAAAACCCGCATTCATTGTTGCCCGCTGGCTGTTTTAGGTACTTCCCCTCCATTTCGACAACCTTGAATGGGACCTACGTCCCACCGATATGTCTTCTTCAGACACTATTCAATATTAAAAGGAGAAACATTAGAAAGCGGTATGTGTGATTAGAAAATAATATGTTATTTGGATCGCTTACTAATTCAGCACTGCCACCAACGTAACCAGATGATGAAATGGTTTTTTCTTCGAATCCCACACCTCGATCAAATTTTTAACAAGATTGAAACAAATGAAGACGAAATGATTGCTGCAATCACATAATCCAATTATCGAATAATCTTAATGAAAAAATAAGCATAAAATTAAAAGCCGAGAACATATACTCGCAGTTGTAGGCTAGAAGTATGTGAGTTTTATTCTTCATCTTGAATTCATCGAAAATAGCAATCAATCTCTCTTTCAGGTCTTCCACGTCACATCCATGGAGGCCTAAACATGTCTTCTCATTAACTCATAAGGGGTCTAAGATGCCTATGTTATCCCATTTGCTTTTTAGTATGCAAAATTTTGCTATACACCTAAATAAAATCATGGGAAGTGCTCAAAAGTTAACAATTTGTGTCTCGAGAGAGTAGTTAATTGTAATATCGTACGTGTAGGGTACTTACATAATCCACAGCGTCAATATTTGTGAATCGAGAGAACATTTCTGGTATAATTGGAACAAGCACTCCCAATCGACATCGAACTTCTCCTCTTCAGGATAATGGAAAACATGTGGTGAAGGATAATAACCTCAAAACCAAAGTCCTCCATCTCTGTTGCTTGAGCCATGTGATATTCAAGCAACTAGCGCATATATATTGTCAAATTTTTATACTCGTCATCGAGAACCAAAAGATTTCCCCTTTCATACTTCATTGCCGGTGTTCCCGTCCCATGTACATCATAATATATGTTCGCGGTCTCTTCCATGGTTAATTCAGGGTTGTCTTCGACGTACTTTTGTATCTTCCTTAAATCTTCATTGTGTATTTCTTCGGCCCTTATTATAGTGTACTGATTCTGTGTTTGCCTTTCGAATTCGAACTTCAACAAACACAGAGGTAGTGAGACACAGAGATTGAAGAAACTAACACAATCTTCCTTCGAGATGTGTGCTGTAAATTTTTCTTTCATCAAGTTTGTAACGCTGTCACTGAATGGCCTTTTGTTTTTTTGTTGGTCCACTTTGGGAGCATTAGCGACCGAATCCAAGGACCTTTTCTGCGACTGCGATGATGCCTTTGATCTTGTTTTGGGCTGAGGTGGAGGAGGAGGAGGATGACAACAAGAATTCTGTTTTCCTAGGGCTAATGAAGATGGAGGAGGAGGGGAGGAGTCTTCTCTTTTCTCGGGGCTGATGAAGATGGAGTCGGATGAGGAGGAATAGGAGACATCAGTCTTCTTGGGGGTGATGGCAAGGGATGAGGAGGGGAGTGATCTTTGTTGGGAGATATGGCAGAACCGCCCGAAATAACACGCTTCGAAAGGCTTCCGTCTTTCACCAGACACTAAGCACCCCGAAAGTTGGCTACATCAGATGGTTTCGTCGAGCACATCCCTAGGGAGAACATGAATAATCCACATTTTTCCTCTAGGATCCAATAATGAGAATGAGTTTACAAAACTTAGTCTGTTTCATACAACCAGAGTTCTTAGAAATACATTATTACAGTACCAAGTTCAGAGTGTGGAATTTAAACAGCGGAATTAAAATAAATGTCTATTGATAATATACAAGGATCTGTCTGTGCCCACTAGAAGAATCCTTCACACAATAGCTAATCCTCAAGATGCACCTGCAGCAGGGGTAATCAAACCCTGAGTACACAATATACTCACAAGACTTACCCGGGTTGTGGGAATAATTTCCCGACTCCATAGGATATGAGAAGCTTTATGGTTGTTGGGTTTCCTTTTCGCAAAAAGCAATGCTAGTAGTAAATCCTTATGTATATGTTTTATTAGCAGTCATGATTAGTTCATTAGCTAACTATTCTATGTAAGCACCTGTTCTACTTTCACGCAAGAGTTGAGCAAATAGATCCATTTCACCATCTTTCATCTTCCAGTTCTTACTATAGTGCTAGATTGTAGACAAGTCATACTGGATTACCCGGCAATTCATGAATCAATGTGCCCAGCTAGGTACCCTGAAACACACGCCCCGCTTGTACCCTAGGCACAAGCAGGACCAACCCTTCACTCTCCTATCAAGGGGTCCAGGTCCCAATCCAAATTTGGACTCCAAGCCCCCACACCTGAGTCCTAGACTCAGTGTGGTGCTTAGACCTCTACCATCCTCGTCTCCAATCAGTCGGTCCGAAAAGAGCCGGAACCCATGACAAGAGAGCAACGAGCCTTCCTTGCTCCCATAAACAAGTATGTGCTTAGGATAATAAGTCTATGACCTAACTAGAATCTAATGCAATGACTGATCCTTAACCAACATGGACAGGGAAAATAGTATAACCAAGCTATGCCCCGTTGGCCACGGGACACGACCTCTTACACCCACCAATACCCGTACCACATCCCTGTCCAGTCTTCATTTTCCTTTCCATTTTATCATAAGAGTGATAATAATAATCACCTATTGTGAGTAACGACAGGTTACTCACGCTACTGAAAATCCTAAGCGTAGCAGCTACTCGACCTATGCTAGTAGGACTCGTAGGTTGGTTATCTATGCATGTAGTTTCCACAAAATACCTGTAACGTAAATGCACATCACATATATATATCCAGTGATCATTCAAAATAAGGGTTATGCTCCGGGGCTTGCCTTGGGCAGGTGTGGTGTCAACAAAGTCAGCAGCTAGTGGCTCTGGGGCTCCCTCCTGTATGAGAATCTCCTCCTCGTACTCTTCAATTACCTCCTCGTACTCCTACTCGCCCATGGGGATGAACTCTACCAACTTGTTATCTACATACATGAAATGATGATGCAACACTTAGTAATACGGCAATAACAGCTCTTAAAATAAGAATACATCTACCAAGCTAACTCTAATGACTAAAATGCTAAGCTACCCATCCTTTCCACTAAATAGGTATGAAACATTCGAGTATTATCTTAGCAATCAAAAATACATTCCTTTATTTATGATTTCATATATTCTAAAACAAGGAGTACTTAACTACCCTATTTATCAACCTATTCTAAGGCTACAAAAATTATAGTGAGCACATAATAATAGAATGAACCTACTATAAAAATTTCATGGTCAAAGCTATTACCAATTTGCCACAAAAATTCCTACAAATATTAAACTAAATAATGCTAAGCTTTCCTAAATGAATTAATGAACCTAACATCCTCATAGATAACTGTAAACTAACTACACCAACAGATAGATCACATTTTTATGAACCAAACAAATTTTGCCTCACTATTTTTGGACACCTACATAATTTACTATAATTTTCCAAAGATAAGCTCAAAACTAAATTAGAAAAGCATTTGCTAATTTATTGAAAAAAAGAAAAACCAATCCTCGAGCGGCCATTCGCACGGCCCACGCACCTGCAGACATGGCCCACATGCGCAAACGGCCCGCGACGGGGGAGCCCCCGTGCGCGCCGACCAACTTGCAAAAACAACCCTAAACTCTAGGCAAACTAACCCGCAGTCCATGTCACTATTCCTAGAGAGAGCAACTATACAACAAAACCCTTAGAAACACCCTCCTTTACAACAGCGTGGTCCTCAGCCACCTGCGCGTGCCGATGCTACGGCGACGGCATTGGACGGCCACGCCGGCCAGTTGAGACCCGCGCTGGCTCCACTAACGGCCCAACCCCCGCCTACATCCCTAGCGTCTACACTAGCCTAGGTTACAGGAGCGACGGAGCTCACGGAATTGGCGACCACAGCGTGCGGCCATGCGCGACAATGGCGCGACCATGCTGGCCACCCACAGCCACCACGGGGAGAACTAGCTAATGCTATAGGATCACTATCGTACCCTAGTTATGGCTGTGGTGATGGTTTGGCCAAGGATTCCCCAAACCGAGCTGGCCACATGTGGGTGGTGGAAGGCGGCGGCGCTCCGAGACGGCGCGGTCAAGTCAACGGCGGGGTGGACCTGGTAGCGACTAAACCAAGGCACGCATGACAAAGAGGAAGGCAAGGCACACCTATAGGTGTGGGCAATTGGGCTCGGGTGGAGAGATGGGAGGCCTGCCCTCGGTCATGGCCATGGCACGGCCTTAACGGCATACTGGCGGGAAAACGCCAAATTGGCGCCTGCCCGGGCCGTCATCAAGATGGTGAGGGGTCAAACGACGAGGAGACATGAGGGCAGAGGTGCGGACTAGACGAATTGAATAGAGGTGACCTATCTCTGGCGCACTCGTGGGCGCAAGGTGACGGCGGCGGCAGAGAGAAACAGAGGTGGAAAGAGGACAAGAGAGATGGCGTGGCAGTGAGCTTGGCTCGTCCACGCCCTGGCAGGACGTGAGGGGCGGGACCGGGAGGCCCACGCACCAGCACAAGACGACGGGCGTGCGCGTCCAACCGGCATGGCCCGCGCGACCACAGTGCCATAAATGGCAAAGCCACGGCGGCGCGCACGGCCACGTGCGGATGGCACCCCACCGATCCAGGGGAAGGCAACGCGATGCAGCATGCGTACAAGAGCGACACGACGGCAGTAGTAGCGCCGCGATGTGAGGCGCTAGAGGTGGACACGACGACAGCGACAGAGGCATGGCACGAGGCGGTGGCGGCACGTCAGTGCATGGAGCAGGGTAGAGCCACCATGCCGTGTGAGCGGCAGCAGCAATGGCTCCACATAGTCGAGCTAAAGAGACCAAGGCAGGGCAGCCGTGGCCGGCCAATCATGGCAACACGCACGAGCACGGAGCGCACCGGTGCGGCGGTGTCGCGCCCCCGAGGCACGGTGACCGTGCCTACGCGAGGAAACCAAATAAGGACGTGCCATGCACGCTTTTTGAAGTGTCCAAATCAACTAATCGGCTGGGCAAACACCAAAACCATCTTTGCTATACCTAAGAGGGTATATTAGCCTACTAAAACAAGCCATAATACAACACCACTCCTTAACCCAATTTCTCTACAAAAATTACCAAACATAGCTTTGTCAATCTGTTTTCAGACTTAAGAAATCGAGTAAGTCTTGGGTTGGATTTGCTTCAAATTCGATTTCCAAGCTATTAGAAATGTTAGCTAGTGATATCATTTTTTTACCGCAGGTATTTCATTGTCATCTACAAAGTTTGTACTTCAAACTTTATCCAAGTATCACATACATGTTCCATAGCATTTTTGCTTAATAAAAATTGGTTTTAAACCCAAAGTGATATAATATGACTATCGAACTAACTTTCATTTCGTGTTTCCATTGATCTTTTTGAGTTACGGAAATTGACTTACACTCTTTATTACATACATTAACACATAAACACGATGCTCATGACATGCTTCAGTAAATGATTTACAGTGTAACACCAAGGGTGTTACAGGAGATGGTGAGTGATCATCGCGGGTGGGCAAAGACTCGTAGTCGTCCACATCATCAGAGGACAATTGGTGGTCAATCTTAATGAAGCGCTTGCGCTAGGCCACTTGAGAGCCCTTGTTATGACCAAGTTTCGGCCTATCTTCCGATGCGGGGTACTCAATGTGTATCTTGTTATACTTCTTATCAAGTATTCTGTCAATGGTGATGCAAGCGTACCCCTGTGGAATTGGACAGCTATTAATGGTCCCATCTTCCGTAGGCCAGGCCTGGTCGAACACCACCTTGTCCTTTGTCCATTCCTGACGAATGTACAACTTGACATTGACGGGTTCAGCAATGCCGTCCACCAGATGAGGCACATTCGCATCTTCTTCGTCGAGCGGGGTCGATCCGCAGCTGCTGTGACCCCTCAACTGTGGGCTAAAGGTAGTAGGAGTAGGGTTTTGTGGTACTCCTGACCCCTTGGACAGCAAAATTTGCTGGACTCATGCTTTAACAGTCACCTCAATCCGTGCATCCATTCTGTCTTCTATCTCTTTTAGTCACCTCAAACACTCTGCCTCCTATTCCACTCTATCCCTCGAGCGGCTCCGGTAAGTGTGAGATTCTTCGGGGAATGCTAGTTTCCAAGGAACAACACCGGTTCCTCTAGTGCGACTAGGGTGCTTCTTGGTTCTAAGTGCTTGGGTGAGCATGTCTTTCTCCCTATTAGAAGTGCGAGTCCCTTGCCTCACCTTCTCAGTTACCTGGGAGATCCTCTGGATGAGTTCGCTCATGGGTGGATTTGTGGAGCTAAAGCTTCTATCCTCGACGTGGCATACATTCCTCCCCATACAGTATATTATCGATCTTGACTCCCAATGGGTGGTCTCAACCTAAACGCCTTCCTTAGCAAGGTGATCCATCTTTTTAAGTTCTGCTTCAAATTCTGGCATCTTTTTGGTGTAGCCACGAGAGCCGAGATGATGAGGATTCATCGCTTTCTACGAGTTCTCCTTATTCTTCCTGCTTAGTTCTAAGTACTCCTCGGATAACCTGTATTCCTTGAAATCCTACCATAAGTCCTTCTGCTTACTAAACTGTCCACCATTGAAATTTGGCTCTTTATTTTGGAGGACAAAATGCTTGTACAATGTCCTCTTAAAATTCTTAAAGCATGTCCCCATGGTTTATTTTGCTTTTTCTTGACTACCTCCTTGTCATACTTCGTTGGGAAAGTGAAATACTCTAGGATCTTGATATCCCATATGTAATCATTCTCACTTTCGGGAACCCTCCACGGGTCATTATCTTTCCCAATCCACTTCCTATATCTAATCGGGATGAAGTCCCTTACAAGTAACTCGAGGATAGTCTTGTATTTGGTCAAAGCTATAGGCGGTGAGAGTGGATCCCCGAATTCATTGAACTCAGTTATGTGCCAGTGTTCATTCCAACCAACAGGAAGCTTTGACATGCCTCGCTTGGATCTAGCCTTCCTGCTACCCGAACCCTCTGGCTCCTTGGCTGGCGGAGGCTCCCGCTAGAGACTTCAAGTAAGCTATGACCCTCTTAATTGATTAGTCACATGGTCACATGTGGCTACATAGTCACATGGTCCAAAGTTACCTGTCCATCTTGGTCATTTTGACCCAGCTCGAGTAGGCCGAACGTGGTCCATGGCTGCTCGTTCTCACCATCCTGATTGACTCCATCACTGTTTGTCGGATCATGCGGCTCTCCCATCTCAGCGATATCAGTCGCTTCTTGTTGCCGATCTATTCTTCGGCGACGGGGTAACAGGCGACGACGAGTCATGGATGTGACACGAATGTGGTTAGTTTTGGCTACGGACAACTACTAATAGCATATGCAAAAATAAAGAGAACAGAAACTTAGCATCAAGCGGCTTTGATTTAACTGCCGTACCTGAATTCCGGTGTATGTTAATCGGGCAACAAATTTTAACAAACTATTACTTCCAATTCACACCACGGTATGAAAACATGCACAATTCATTCCACCACAATCTACTCGCATATGCAATTGAAGCTCGTATGCAAGAAGGAAGGGGGGCAGAGCCCATGTTGGCCTCGACTAACCTAACGGGCATTTCATCAATCACATAGCAGGCAGTGAGCCACGCACTCACCGTGGGGGGGTGGGGAAGCAGCTGTTCGTGTGCTCCTAAAGGCCTAAGCGGTGGGAGTGCAGGCGTGGAGGAGGAGGGGCACGACTGGCGTCGTGGATGGGCAATGAGGGCACGGACGGCGTGGTGCTCCCGCGTGGGGCGGTGGACGGCGTCGCGGGTGCTGGCGCGGGACTAACGGGCTAGCATCGAGGGGACGCATGGGCGTCGATGTCAAAGAAGAGGAGTGCGGGGCTGGGAACGGCGGCGCGGGGGGCGGTGGACTGGTGCGCGGGGGCGGTGGTGCCCATCGACGTGGGGTGGTGCTCCGACGGCGTGGGGGGAGGGGATGGCGCGGGTTTGAAATGACTTTGGAAAATTTCACCCCGCGCCTTGCTTTTATTTCCATGGCTCATCACTGCTGGTTGCAAGGTCTAAACCGATAGTGATGAGGCAACATCACTGTCGGGCCATTCCTGGACCCGATAGTGATGGGGGTGCAGCGGTTACGGGTTAAGTAGCATATCTTTTCCCTTTCTTTCAAAATCCTCCGACTAGCGCATCGGTTAAGACTCAGAACTCTGGTCACCGAGACCCGAGCTTAAACCCGAGGGCTGCACATTTTTTTTTAATTTTTTTATAAATCACTGCTGGTTTTCAAAATGAACCAACAGTGATAACCAACATCACTGCCAGTTTTTTAAAACCGACAGTGATATTTATATATAAAAAAATCATTTTATATACTGAATAAATAGAAGCATGTGTATTCCTATGTCGAAATGGCTTAAAATTTTTTTGGCAAGCATGTACACCCAAAGCAAGACTCCACACAGGATCTTAGGTTTTTCTGATCAGTTTTTTATTTATTATATTTTTCTATGTGCTGAATGAGACAAAAGAGGATGAATTTCATCTTGGATCCAGTAGATTTTTTTATCGACCTCGACTAGTTCATCGATCACTGGTTCTAGAAATACATCGATGTCATTCCCAGGTTGTCTTGGACCTTAGATCAATAGTGGCATCAGGATGTACGATCGCTTCATACAGACCCAAGGTGGAAGGTTGTATATATAGAGCCTCACTGGCCAGGTGCTATGATTGCTTCTAACCTAGTCGAAAGGATTCATCCCATCTGTGCTTAAAGCAAACCAAAGGTGCCTTACCTCTCCACTGATGTCCTTATAGAACATAGTATTGACAGCCCTTCAGTCATGCCCTTCGGCGGGGTGCCTCGTCATTATATCTTTCTTATGCTCTTCGCCATGTTAGCGCAACAGCTTGGCTGACTTTGCACATGCAAACAGCCTATGCACCCAGGGAGCTATAGGAAAATATCAAACGACCTTTACAGGGGCCTCCTCTGGTCTGGTACCGTGGAGCTTCACACTTGAGGCACTTGTCAAAGTCTTTGTATTTTTCTTCACGGTACAATATGCAATCATTTAACACGCGTGGATTTTTTCAATCTCGAGGCCGATGGGGCAGATCATTTGCTTGGCCAAGTATGTCTTTTCTGGCAACTCGTTTTTTTCTAGAAGCATTTTCCTTATTATACCTAACAACTGATTGAAGCCTTTATCGCTCAATCCGTTTGTCGATTTGAACTCTAACAGCATGATGTCGGCTTACAGTTTGCTCATTGAACAATTCTTATACAATGGTGTTTTGTCATCTTGTCTCATTTTCTCTAGCTTTCTCAGCTGCCTTTCATTAAGACATCTGGTCTCTACATTACGTAGCAGCTGAGAAATGCCATCGTTATCCTCGGTATCGTCAGCTAGCGTGTTTCTAAACACATTATTAACTGTGTCCAAAGGTTCCATGTTGACACCGGGTTCCTCGTCAGCATCGTGGATGGCTACGTCAGGCATATCCACATCATTATCGTTTTCCTGTGGAACATTCACACCAACCTCGCCATGCATAGGCCATATCGTATAGTTTGGCATGAACCCCCTGGTAATCAAGTGCGATCGTATAGACTCAATTTGACGAAAGTTCCAATGATTCTTGCAATCTTTGCATGGGTAGAAGACTGGGTTCCTATTCCCAGCATGGGCTTTGGTATCGGTGATAAACTGGCTGACGCCATGAATGTATTGCTTGTCTGTTCGGGGCAGATGCATCCACTCTCGATCCATCTCTGTACAAAAAAATATTGAGACAGTAATTACAAAGAATTAATAAGAAATCGAGCTTCATGAACAACAATTATAGCTTGAAAGTACCATTTTCGGAAAATATTATTGTACACTAATTATTGAAAAATTGAAATTGATAGCCCCGGCCCTGTAAATTGAAAATCGTAGTAAAAAAACAATTATTGCATAATAATGAAGAAAACTATTCTACTCTACTTCTAAGAACTAATTATAGCATCACATAATAACAATGATGATCTTGACCACCATGGAATAATTAGCTAGGAATTTAAATGTGTTCATAGACATCAACCTTTTGGATGATGGATTCACCATAATTTGAGCCTTGCACAAATATCCAATTGAAAAAATGCTCTCTAGAATGGAGAAAGAACTAGAATGAGAATCAAACAATGTAGCCATCAAAACGAAGCTAATTAAGCAACAAAATCAAAGGAGTGGATGTTTGTTACTAATCTTAAAGCAAAAAGATCAAGCCATTCTTCAAAATCTAAGCGCTAGCTTCATGGTGAAGAGCAACCGCAACAATGGAGGAAAGAGCCTAAACACACGTCTCTGTTCTCGAGGTGGAAGAGAGGAGGAAGGAAAGGATGACTGCAGCCTTTTTGTGCTATAGGCTTATCACCGTCGGTTCTTGGCTAGAACCGATAGTGATAGAGCCCAATCACTGTCGACTCTTGACTTGAACCGGCAGTGATAAGTGGCCGTCAACTCACTGCCGGTGCAAGCCACAAACCGGCAGTGACGTGGTCCTTCACTGCCGGTTTTACCCCAGCTCCAATCATTTTCTCATTTTCAAGCTCATAACCGGCAGTGAAGGTACATCACTTCCCACAAATCCGGCAGTGATGAGGCCGGTAGTGATGTCCAAATCGGTAGTAGTGAAAATTTAGAAGGAACTTACTGAAGGAAGAGACGCAACAGCAACCATTGCAGCTAGCGTACTGCAAGAGGCATGAATCTTTGATTCACTTCTCAGGAATGAAAGGTATATATATTTAGAGACATCTATTTTTCCCGAGATCCGAGTCGAACGCAATGTACAATTCCATTCAAATTGAAGGACGAATGCCCAGTGTATTGTATTGTATTGTATTTGCGCAGCAGAAATTAGTGGTGTGATAATTAATGCCCTGTTCATTTCTGCTGCCTACACAGCGAATTCTCTGAAATCTGCGATTCGGCAAAGGTCTCCGATCCACTCCCAACAGTTGATCCTTTCCTCGGTGTCTACGAAGATACGCTTCGGTGGAAGGACGTCGCGGAGTCGGTGGCATCTGTGGAGCTATCAGCTACTAAGTATTGGGTCGGTGGTGGTCCTCATGTTGTCCACGAGCTGAGCTTGCCAAATGCACCAAAGACAAAGAGCACGACGAAGGAGAGGACGGCTGAGCTTGCCAAGGACTTGTGCGGCCAGATGCAAAGATGGTTCCTGGATTTTGTGGAGGCACTGGATGTGGAGAACAAGTGGAAGCACAGCAAAGTTCGAAAAGATCAGCGACGACTGGTTGGAGCAGGTACATCATCAGATCGTGGAGGAGGAGTGGACCAAGGAGATGATCAAGCGCTTGAAGCACAGGATCGGTCACAACTTAAGACGATTAAAAGAGTGGGGTCATGTGCCTCCGAGAACTCAGTCTCCCACCATAGACTTTTTTGCAGTAGATTGTACAGATGATCGATGTGACAGTTTGTTTTGTTCGTCTAGAATACAAGAAACCTTGCATGTTCGTCACTAGGCTAGTAGGCAGTGGAACTCCTGCTGTAGCAGTGTACTCGAACATGGAAACTGTGCTCATATATTGCGCTCTTCAGTTTATGAGAAATTTGCTCCCCTTACCAGTTCAATATTTGTAAGCGAATGTTACTTGTAGTGTACTTTGAGTATGCAACTGTTTTTTTTTAAGAAACTGGCAGGACATGAGAGGAGAGCCGCTCAATCATACAATCTCCGAACTAAAACAATGTTATGCCAGCAAAGAAACTTCTGAATTCCAGTGCAATCCATCATTTTTTTAGAACAACCAGTGCAATCAATCTACCTAAGCAACACCACATGGGAAGAACCGATTTTGAACTGTTGGATCTAAGTCGGAGTGGGCGGACACGGACCGGTCCATCTAGAAGAGAAGTGGGACCCATCACCATCTCCTCTATCTGGAAGAGCCGTCAGCCAAATGTAAAATCAGATCAATCAACCATGAAATTTAATGTGGATGTGGATATTACTTGTGTCTGTAAGTTGTGCTAATAATGCACTGAACATAAGTCTGTCACTTCTTTCTCAATTCAGCAATTAACAGTTGACGATGAGCACTGAAACAATGGTCATGGAGGAGACTAGAGCCTTTATTTCTTGATGTGGATGACGAACATGGAAACATAGCACCACAACACGAATAAGCAATTAGGCAGAATCCAGACCCCAAAACAGGGGCGTTGTGCTCAACATAAGCACAAGCTCGAATTGTTATTATTTAATTTGGCCATGTCATCATAAGGTAATGATATTACAACTCTTACGCAAAAGGGTGTGGATATTACATTTCACTCCAAAAAGAAAACCAGCAATATTATGTAACAACTTCTACACACACTTTGATTCATACATGCATGCACGCATTGGCTAAATTTAGTTGAAGCACCGACCATCGCCTTTGCTTCATGCTCATGCATGGTGATCAGTTCCTGTTTTTCTTGACCATATAGCAACAAGGACATAAACTTTGTCGCACAGCTTGTCCGAGATTCGGAAGCAAGCAATTCTCCAGCTTCTCTTGAACAACAGAACACCAAACGCCATCCAGGTACCAACCACGAAGCCACACCCGAGTCCAAGATAAAAGAATTGTATCCCATGAACTTCGATAGTTCTTCCCAGGCCACCTTCCTTTGGTGCATGACCCTCACTCGAACAACTGTTTAGAAGAGGATGCCCACATAGACCGATGTTGCCGATGTACATAGATGGATACTCTGCATATAGGGTATCAAGCTGTGATCCTGATGGAATTCTTCCCGTAAGATTGTTGTATGATAAGTCCAAGTAGCTTAAGAATGTTAGATTTGATAGAGTGGCTGGTATTTTCCCTGAAAGCATGTTCCTCGAGAGATCTAGGGATTCCAAGGATCGCATTTCCCCGATCTTGTTTGGAATAACTCCACTCAAGTGGTTCCATGACAGATTCAAATTCACTAGACCATCAAGGAGAACTATTTCTTCTGGAATTTTGCCGATTAAATTGTTAGAAGATAAATCAATGCTCATCATACTTGTTCCCACAACTCTATTAACGGAACCGTAGTTCAATTCCTACCCCTTCAAGTCCATAGACATACTACTAAGGTGGAAAAGATTACTATTGACACTATCCAAATAAGGAAATGAAATTTCTATATATGCATTAGCCAAATAAGGATCTGGAATTTTTATATATTCATGACAATTCCCACCTGTCACGTATTTCTTTCTCATTCTTTCCAGATTTGAAAAGTAGCTCGGCAAAGGGCCTGATATCTTATTGTTGTTGAGATCCAAGTACTGAAGGCAGGCAAGATTTGTGATGTTCACCGGAATGTTTCCAGAAAACTTGTTATGACTTAACCGTAGAATTGTTAACGACGTTAATTTTCCAATCCACATTGGCAATCTGCCAGACAATCTGTTCCTAGACAAATCTAAGAGGAGCAAGTTTGTAAAGTTTTGCAAAAAAGATGGGAACTCTCCTGACAAACTATTGTTACTTAAGGCTATAAATTCTATTTCTTCCATTACCCCGAGGCATGATGGAAGTTCTCCCTCCAAAAAATTGTTGGACAAGTCCAACACCCATAATCCCTGAAATTTACAAAAAGATTGAGGAATACGACCAGTGAGTCGGTTGGAGAACATAGATAGCTGTTTTAGATGGGTGGATCCAACAACGGAGGGCAGAGGTCCCGACAAGAAGTTGTTGGACAAGTCCAAACTAATTATGTCTGGTGGTAGTGTGGGTATCTGACCAGTTAATTGGTTTGAGCTGAGATAGAGCTCTTCAAATGACATGGAGCCCATATCAGTTGGCAAAGTTCCATTTAGTTGATTGTTGGAGATGTTCATGAATCGAACATTTGAAAAGGCATCGAAGAACCATTGTGGAAGCTTATCAGCTATACCTGCACTCGAGATATCAAGATAGGTGATGTTCACATTCCACTGAAGCCACCCAGGAAACAGTGGGCCCATCTAGCAGAATGCAAAGTTTACATGATCTAATTTAGACGGTGGTTGCCAATTCGAGCTAATCTCAATCTTCAAGGCATTATATGACAAGTCTATATATTGCAAGCTCCATGCACTAGCAAAGTGTTCCTCCATTATCACGCCATCCAATTTGTTACTATTTAGGTCCAGATGGGTCAGATTACTGAGCTTACCAATCTCATATGGAACATGTCCATTTAGGTTGTTGCGAGAGAGGTCAAGTGTCTTCAAACCGGTAAGTTGCCCTATAGATGGTGGGAGGGATCCTGTGATGTTGTTCGAACCGAGATTCAGAACGACCAAGCTCGTTAATTACCCTATCCATCTTGGTAGCATCCCAGTTAATTGGTTCCAATTGAGGTCCAATTCTTGCAATTTGTTGGGTGAACAGCGAGGTAGTTTATTCCTAAATAGCTCAGCTATGTCGCCATATAAGAGAGCCTGATCAAGGTTCAGGACCTCCAAATTGCATAGATTCTTCAGATCCGTGGTCATGATGCGATACTTCTCATCATTATTATAAAGTTTAAATGAAAGATCAAGGACTTGAAGGGATGTCATGTCGCCCAGAGCATCCGGAAATTGACCGTACATACTAGTGTGGTGGAGGTCAAGGTATCTGAGACTTGTTAAGTTCCAGAACCAGCTGGTCACCATTGGATGGTCGAAGGAGTTCCAGGAAGCATCTAGCTCCTCGAGGTTTGTAAGGTTCAGGTGTGGCAGTGACTGGTTTGCGCTTGCAAGAGAGCAGGAGGAAAGACGAAGGACCCTCAAAGATGGAAGCATGTTCACTTGGTCAAGGTTAAGATACTGTATAGAAGAAAGACGTGTTAACCATGATAGATCCGTCGAGTTTGTGCCTTCCCTAAAGATGGAATTAGAAAGATCTAGATACTGCAGCCTTGACAAGTTGCCAAACTGGGGAGGTAGGCCACCGTAGAACGGTATGCCAGAGAGGTTCAGATACTTGAGATTCTTTAGAGAGCCCAAGAACTCGGGAAGACGACCGCTTGGCCCTGTTAGATCATTCCAGCTGAGGTCAAGGTGCTCTAGATGATCCAGAGCAAGCAAAGAAGGACTTATCTTGCCCTCCATAGCGGCTTCTTCTTCTCCGGTGTTTCGAAGTCGAAGCTCATGGACGTGACCAGTCCGGTTGCTGCACCGGACACCTCTCCATCGGCAACAGTCCTGCTCGCCGTGGCCACCATCTCGCCGCCACGAGGTGAGGAGGCCTGCAGGGTCGCTGGTGACGGCGTGCTTGAATGCCAGCAGGGCGTCCCTCTCGTGGGGTATGCAGCTCGGAGGACTAGCTGTGTTATCACTAGCGGCTGGCTGGGGCTGCTGCTGTGCTTTCAGCGTGGCGATGAACAATAAGCAGCAGAGCAACGACACGAGCATGGCAGCTGCTAGGCGATGCATGGTGGCAACCATCGACAATACTAGAAGAGAATGGCAGGATATATCAGTTCTGGAGCCCGGGTGTTATTATTAGAGTAGGTGGATGCAGAGGATACTGCAGATGGGTCAATTCACCGTGGACTGAGGTGAGGTCGTCGCTCGGTCACCTTCCGTGTAGAAGAGGTCAGGCATCTGCGTACTGGCCCACGCGCACTCCAGTCTGCGCGTATGAATGCCTGCACCTGCTGATGCAGGACCGACCCCAGCGGCGCAGGTCGTCAGGGGTGCCAGACACGGGAGTCACCACCAGGCACGTGCTCCTTCACAGTCCAGATGACTCTGTGGAACCCCCTGTGGCCACCTTATGATGATTTATACATAAAGATGGTAGCAAAACAAAATTAGTGAACCATCAGTCGTATATACAGCGCACGTCGAGATGACAAGATCCACACACGAAGGTTGAGGAAAGTAAGTGAATTCCCGGTTACCGTGAAGTACAGTTGTGCCATCTTTGTTCAGACGGATGTATATTCCATCCAGTACAAAACTGCAGTTGGCGATTGTATTGGCCACTCGTCCAACCACAGTTCCAAATTAAGGCTGAAGAGCCGTCCTGAATATGTATAGTTCGTGATTACAGTTCAAAACAAGAAATCCGGTTCGTCAAAAGAAAAAACATTAAACTCGCTTTCTTTGCCATTGCGGCGGTGACACCATGCTTGAATGCCAGCAGGGCGTCCCTCTCGTGTGGTACGCAGCTGGGGCTCGCTCTGTTGCCACCGGTGGCTAGCTGGGGCTGCTGCTGCTGTGCATACGTCGCGAGGAACGAGAAGCAGCAGAGCAGCACGAGCCGGGAAGCAAGGCGATGCATGGTGGCAACGATAGGATCGACGGTTCTAGCTATTGGAACGCATGGTATATAGCTACAATGGCTGGATCAGTTGTAGCGTGTTAGACTGTTTATAGGAGATGCAGGATGGACCGTGCCAGGTCGTCGTCATGTTGGAGTGTGGCGGTCAAAAGATTATATTGCCCGTCACCTCATCACAAAAGCTTCCATTTGGTGCGTAGAAAAGGTGTCGGAGCAAGTGGAACAGTGGAAGGTTATGTTAAATTTGACGTAAAGTTCATCAAACCGGCACTCCTCGTGCTAGACCAGATCATGATCTCTGGTCACCCGACTCGACAAGGACCTGTCTATGTGGCACTCGCGCGTTTGCCTGCACCCCAGCAACCGATTTTTTGGCTCTGTTTTTCTTCCTCCTCCGCCGCCCTGCCGTGGTGCGGTAGGGTCTCACGGAGCTCCGTGGCTGCGGCCTCCACCTCCCCCCTCTCCCGCCCCTACTTTCTTCTCCAACTCCGGCAAACAGCCGCAACACCCTCGCCCCGACCTGGCCCAGCCGCCTCCACAGCACGCACAAAATATTTTGGGCCATGCCGGCACGACATGAACACAAGGGCTGTGTCGTGTCCAGGATCTCAGCACGGCGGGCTACATGGCCCGGTCCGCATTTCGGTCATCGTCACATTGGAGTGCGGTGGTCACTGATCGGTCGTGTGAGTGTGGTGGTCTAAAGATTATATTGCCTGACACCTCATCACAAAAGCTTCCATTTGGTGCGTAGAAAAGGTGATGGAGCATGTGGAACAGTGGAAGGTTATGTTAATTTTGACATAAAGTTCATCAAACCGGCACTCCTCATGCTAGACCAGATCATGATCTCTAGTCACATGACGACCTGTCTATGTGGCACTCGTGCGTTTACCAGCGCCCCAACACCCGATTTTTGTTGGCACTGTTTTTCATCCTCCTCCGCCAACCCCCTATCGCCGCCTACTACTTCCGCCACGGCGCGGTAGGGTCTGTTCAGAGCTCCGCGGCTGCGGCCTCTTTCCCTCCCCCTCTCTCGCCCCTGCTTTCTTCTCCAACTCCGGCTAACAGCCGCAACTCCCTCGCCCCGACCTGGCCACCAAGGCCCCGAACCACCCGGCCGTCTTCCCCACCGCCTGGCCTACCTACCATCCCTCAAACCCCTCTCTTGTAAGAGCATCTCCAAGAGTACCCAAAACAGTCTCCCAATCTAGGAATTTTGGCAAGATCTAAAAAAAACTCATCTCCAACAACTCTCAAACCCTCATCCTAATTTTTTGGCACCTGGAAAAATCCACCCCCATGTGCGTAAAGTTACGCGAGCATATCATCTGGAGGTGGAAGGACGTGGGGAAGAAAAAAGTAGGACAGAGTTCCTGATACAAATGTACAAGAGAGAAATAAAGTATAAATGTGGTTAGTGTAATCTAGAAATAGTTCAGGATTCCTGATGTAAAATTACCTTCTGTCTTTTAGGCGTGAGATTTTGAAAACTGTTGGACTTGTAGCTTTTTTATGTCTCCCAATATATTTTGCAAAGGTTGGAAAACCTATTTTTGGGAGTATTTTTTTAGATACTGTTGGAGATGCTCTAAGTCCACCGAAGTTGGGGAAGAAAGGGTGGGGCAGGTGTCGGTCGCCGGAGTTGGGGAAGAAGGGGATGGGGCTAGAGCTGGGACATAGGTCATGCCATTTGAGGGCGGGTCATGGTACGGTATTTTGGCATGAATTGGAGCATGGCACGCAAGAAATATTTGGGCCATGCTGGCACGACACGAACACGAGGGTCGTGCCGTGCCCAAGATCTCGGCATGGCGGGCTACATGGCCCGGTCCGCATTTTGGGCCATGCTTGGACTAGCACGGCACGAAAATGGCATGTAGACACTTCTACAACTCTACATGCAATTTTCTAGCATTTAATATACTATCTCTCATCTAGATTATGAAAATCATTAGAACTTCCATTAAAATAGTACACACAAGATATATATATTTCATATCACGAGTGGAAAAAGAAAACTAGCAGAGAATTTTTTGAGGGCCGTGCTTGGGCCGGCACGACACGAAAGCATGTTGGCATGCCACGGGCCGTGCTTTGACCGAACAAAAGATTCACCGTGCCGTACCAGCACGGCCCGACATGCCTCCCATGCCTAGAGGGCACGATCCGAAGCGGCACGAAGCATGAGAGGGCCGGGCCAGGCCGCTGGCCCGGCCCAAGTCCCACTTCTCAGTGGGGCAAGCGTCAGGCGCGGGTGTCGGTCGCCAGAGTTGGGGAAAGAGAAGGGGGTGGGGGAGGTGTCGGGCACGCGGCGCACGCTCCAACAGCCAGAAAAAAAAAATGTGTGTCAAAGTTTGGTAAAACATTCGGTTGTCATATAGCTTTTCTCCTCGACAAACTCAATCCGACCTGCCAAAAGGAAAATCCAACCCGATCTATAGTTGACACGTTGGGAGGGACCATTGTTTTTTTTTTTTTTGACCCAACCTAAAATTTAGGACTGGTGCGGGCCTGATTTTTTGGTGTGCAACTGTTTCTTTTTTTTAAGAAACAGGCTGGAACGATAGGAGAGTAAAACAATGTTTTGCCAGCATAGAAACTTCTGAAATCTGAACGCCAGTGCAGTCCATCTTTTTTTTAGATCAACCAGTGCAATCCGACTACCTAAGCAACACCACACAGGAACCGACTTTGAACCGCTGGATCAAAGTCAGAGTGGGCCCACATGGGAGCGGTCCACCTAGAAGAGAAGTGAGACCCATCTGCATCTCCTCCATCCGGAAGAGATGTCGTCGGCTAAATGTAAAAATCAGAGCAATTAACTATGAAATTTAATGTATATATGGATATTATGTGTGTCTGTAAGTTGTCCTAATTCTGCAATGAACATAAATTAGTCACCTCTTTCTCACCTCAGCAATTAACAGTTGACGAGAAGCATGGAAACAATGATCATGGACGAGATGTGAGCCTTTCTTGATGTGGATGACGAACATGAAAACATGGCACCACAAAAGCAAATAGAGGCAGAATCCGACCCCAAAACAGGGCAAGCTGTGCTCAACATAAGCACAAGCTCGAATTATTGTTATTATTATTATTATTTAATTTGGCCATGTCATCATAAGGTAATGATATTACAACTCTTACGCCAAAGGGTGTGGATATTACATTTCATCCGCACTTCTGCATGATCTCGCGGCCGAGCAGTGAAATCAGTATCAGACTCCTTTTCTTCCCTCACCGGGCCCACTGGCTCAGTAGGACACGGGAAGGTAAGCGCTAGGTCATTTTCAGATAGCGCAAGTGCTAGTTCATACTTCTCTCGCCGTACCCTATAGTTGTCCCCTTCAAGAGCTGGTATGTGCGAGATGAATGCTATTGGGTTGAGTCCTGAAAAACACTGTCAGAGATAGTGAGAAAATTATGACATTATAATTTCATGCTTTAATTTAACGTTGGTCAAAATTAAAACATACAACATTCTTATACACTAATTCTACATCACCGTTGGGTAGAAATAGAATTAATGCATAGAAAACTTATAAATAAACATTATAATATTGTTATTATCAACGTTGGTCAGAAAAATAATAATAATATAATTTATTGACTAAAAATGACTACTCTTCAAATTAAATTCTCCCATTGGTTCGAATTTAACTAGAAGATGATAAACTTTAACATTGCAGCGGAAACATGGAAAAATTCATTATCTATTTTTCAGAAGCATTTAACTTTTCTCAACTATTCTCTAAAAAATTATCCCGTTGGTTTAAATTTTGACAGAGATTTTAAACTAGACAAATATCATAAAAATTGCTTATGAAAAAAGAATAAAACTTAAACTCGTAGAACACTGTTCATTTGGCCCAAGCATCAAAACGGCCTAGCTTGCTCTGCTTTCGCGCGCGCTGTGCCTTCTCAGGCCGCAACTTGGGCCTGGGCCGGCAATGCCGCCCGCTGCGCGCGCCCGCCTAGGCCGGATGCTGGCCCGTTCGCTCTCGGCCGTTCATCGTGGATCGACGGTCGAGCGCGCTCCTCGGCGGATCAAAACCGGTGCGCGGCGTCCATCCCCGAACCCTAGGCTCATTCGACTCCCTCCCTTTCCTCTCTCAGCATAGCAGCGGTCGAGTGAAAGAGTGAGAGCGAAGAGAGGTGATGGTGCCGTCACCGGCCCCCTCGCCGGCGTGCGCGCTCCCCAGCGGGTGAGCGCGCCGCCGTCGAGCGGTCTGGGCGACGGTGCCCTGATCCCCACACGCGATGCGGTGAGAAGCTCCCAAAACCCTAGATCTGACCGGCGCCGCCGTAGGTCCCCTCGCCAGAGCGCGCGCTCCCCAGTGGGTGAGCGCGCCGCCGTCGAGCAGTCCTGTGACGGTGCCCTCGACCGGGCTTGCGCACAAGGCGGTGAGCGCGGCTCGGCTTCTCCCCGCGCGCCGACGAGGCAGCGGCGGAGCTCCTTCCCGCGCGACGACAGGAGACAACCCACACGACAGCGGTGGCAACGTGCGGCGGAAGAGTCCGGGTAGGTCCTCCAACCATGGAACGGTTGGGCTCCCCGATCAGGGCACGGATCCAAGGTCCCAATTGGCCGTTGGTGGAGATCACCTAACACATACTTGATTCATTGGATCATAGCCTTGGTCAGATTTGGTTATGCAAACTAAGATCTGACATAGCTAGATGGTGTTGGATATGGATAGGATAGTAGACAAAGAAACATTGTTGGGAAAAAAACTGAAGTATGAAGTGACTGTATAACCTTAATTGTTGGCTCAGAAAATCATAACCATGGTTAACTATGATCCTTTCAGTAATAACCATTTTCAAATAGATATGTACTGTGAACAGTTCTATCGCAATGTTTGCTTAATTTGCAAAATTGGTGCTATGACTACAAATTAATTGAAAGAAAATTCCAAGCACATGGTGCGACGATCATAACTGTTACAGTTAGTTTGGAATTTCAAACATATAGCTACATATATATATATATATATATATATAGAACAACTACTCTATAGCTGGCTACAAAATAACCTATTCTGTAGCCACCTTGAGTTACTATAATTACTATGTTAATTTATGAGATTATAGTAACTCCTTACTAAGTGGTTTACTATAACGTTATGGTAAATATCCCTATGTGTTATAGTAACCCAACTATAGTAAATATATATTGACATTATCGTAAATTAGTATATAAAATTATGGTAAATGGAGGTGGCTACAGAATAACTTATTCTGTAGCTGGCTACTGAATAGCCTCTCCCTATATATATATATATATATATATATATATATATATATAATGGTGTATTGGTCATTTTCAGGTTCAGAGTCTGATTTTTTTTTTCTGCATATCATTAGGTAGCATGGTTGGATAAACCCATTTTGCCTTTGTACAACAGAAAGCCGTGTCCTTGTAGTGTATAGTAGAATGTTTTGTGCCTGTGCAGTAAACATTTCTTCTTTGTCTCTATCATCAGGAAGCAATGTCGAGGCGACTGAGTGATGCTACAACGGAACAATCCAGTAATGACGATTCATCTGTTGATGAGAGGCCAAAGCCTCGTAAGAAGATAGAATCTACCTCAGTAAAGGCAAAAACCACAGCTCCAAAAATTATACTTCACGATCCTAAATGGACTGACGGAAGCATTCCATTGGATGCATTTCCTGATCAACTCTCAAAAATTGGAAAGGTAAGTAACTCTATTTTATTGGCTCAGTGTCCATTTAGTGTTCCTGACTTGACTTGAGTTTCTAATATAATTTCTACTGAATTTCAGGAAGCTTTTGAAAGGAGAGATTTAGCAGCAACTGCTGCAGCTAACGCCCTGCAAGAGGCATTGGTCTCTGAATTTGTAATCAGGAATATAAGGTATTTGGACACATATATTTTCCCTTTCTAAAAACAAAACCAGTGCATTTGTTTAGCAGAAAAGTGGTGCGATAATATCTTGTTTATTTCTGCCTATTGTTCAGCAGAAAAGTGGTGTGATGATATCTTGTTTTTTTCTGCCTACAGCAAGTTCTCTGAAATCTGCACTTCGTCAAAGGTCTCCAATCCATTTCCAACAGTCGATCTTTTCCTGGTTGTCTACGAGGATACTCTCAAATGGAAGACCATCTCTGAGTCTATGGTGACCAATGGGGCTGAAGAGGGATTCTTCGAGAAATCAACTAAGCATTGGGTTGGCGCTGCATTAGCCACTGATCTTGAGGTCCTCAAGCTGCTGAACGGTGCCACTGGATCCTTCTCTAGGACGAGGAGCACCAACAAGCCAAATGCATCTTCAGTGGAACCACCAAGAACAAGCCTGTCGAAGAAGCCAACACATGGAGCTTCAGCAAAAGTGCAGTCTAAGGTTGCACCAAGCTCTCCACTGAGGTCACATGGAGTAACACCGAGAGCATGAGTGAGACAGCTGAGCTTGTCAAGTCCTTGTGGCGTGAGATGCATACGTGGTTCCTGACTTTTGTGGACGAGGCACTGGATGTGGGCTTCCACCTGTTCGAAGATCAGAACGTCGCTAGCAAGGGAAAGCACAGCAGCCACATAACGATGGTCCTCTCACAGTTCAAGAAGATCAGCGACTGGTTGGACCAAGTAGGGAAGATTGCAGAGGAGGAGAGGACCAAGGAGAAGATCGAGTGCTTGAAGCGCAAGATCTATGGGTTTGTCATTAGCCACATGGGGTCTGCATTCGAGAGCTCTGTCTCGGTTTCTTCCAGGAGTTGAGGGGATGCTTCATGCTCTGAAGCTTGCTGCTCACAGTTTCTGTTCACATTGGTTCTTCAAATTGTTAAGATTTAAAGGTTACACAATCATGTAGCCTGTTGGTGCAGTTCTTTGTTTTCTTTTGGGGTGCCTAATTTATGACTTGTTTCGTCATGTGAATAAATTATCGTATTATCATTATGGATTGCCTTATGTGTGGTTTGTCAGGTATGATTATGAAGAGAGCGAGGCTATCACCATTTCTTGGTTCAGTTTGCATTTTGTTGTGAGTTTGTGACCATATGTCCATGTCAGCCGTCGTACTGAGAGCTGTAACTATGCGCAGATTGAGATGATTATGCCCTTTCAAAGCAAAAGGCATATGCAACGGTAAAGCCAATCATGCTGCTGCCTATAACTTTTTCTCTTTATGCAACGGTAAAGCAAAAGTCATCTTCTCAAATGTGTCTGGAGTAGTATCTCCAAGTCATGTTTTTCAGTTTTCACTAGGCAGTGGTTTCCTTTGGTACTCAGTCCATTGGATGGGTGTGCAGTACAACACAAAAAACAGAGATGTCTTTTCTGTAAACTAGTGATACAGCACCAGGAAAACAGCACGCCCATTTCTTGGGTTCTTCAATTTCTGAGAAATTCACCCTTCTCCTTGTTCTGCTTGATTGCTCAATGTGCATACGTGAATGTTGCTGAGTTTACTTTGAGTATGCAACTGATGTAACATTTTTGAACAAACCAACAGAAAAGAAACTCCCGGGTCCTGAATGGCATCCACTGATGGCAACACCACACAAGAACCAACCGAATTTCAAGTGTTCCATCATCAAGCCATCTGGTAGACTGACAGTTGCATTCTAATTGGACTGTAACATGAAAACGTTGAGAAACGAGCTGTACTCCTGGTTCTCAACCCCCTTCAGTCCCGGTTTTGGAACCGGGAGCACGAATCCGGGACTAAAGGGCCCCTCCTTTTGTCCCGGTTTCGCGTCCGGGACTAAAGGTTCACCTTTAGTCCCGGTTGGTAATACCAACCGGGGCTAAAGAGGCCTCCCGGCCTGGCCACGTGGGCCGGCCCTTTAGTCCCGGTTGGTATTATCAACCGGGACTAAATATTTTATTTTATTTTCTTTTTTTTGTTTCTATTTTCAATTGATGATTCGTTTTGGTTTTCGAATACGCATTCTATACGCTGCTAATAATATACATATTCTACACGTTTATAATGTTCGAACATTTTGTACAAACTAAAGTATGAAACTAACGTATATATTACATGCATATACATATATTGTACGTTATTTTATGTACATATTTTATATATATATATATTACAAATAAAGCTTGCATTGTATATTCTATCATATCCTTGGGATAACAAATTCACTCCATCCGGTTTGGCTTTCATGTTTCGTTCACGTCATTGTAGAACTCGCCGGCGGGGTTTAAGACCTGGTCATTAAGAAATCCTGATATGGTCTCTTGAATTGCTTTCAGTTGGTCACGTCGTATGACTTTTTCCTTCAACCATAGAGTCTTCAATAAAAGTTAAAGGAAAAATATTAATATATATATATATGTGTTGGTCATGTGATTACTAATTATATATATGAGCAATAAAAGAAATTGTGAATATATGAATATATTTATATAACGTACTTTGAGATTCTCTTCATGAGTTCTTTTTTAGTATGCCATGATGAACTCGCAAACATAGTATCCGCAATAGTTGTTCCCCTGTTCTTGCCTCAGAACCCACTTTTATGAGAAAAAAGATCCGGTGAATTGAAAGCATGCATGGTGTTAATTGAATTATATATATATATAAATGTAGCTAGTACTTACTTTGTGTGCGATTACATCCAGTGGCGCTTTGCAATGTTTCATGTGGTGTTCCTCAATGAAACTTTTCCAAACACTGCACCCAATAAAATAAAAAATTAATTTGGCCTTTAATAATTGTTGCAGTTAAGAGATCGGGGTATATATAGTTGCTAGAGAGACCAAATTATCCTTGGATAATATCTATCATGTCTTGGTACTCTGTTTGCTCTTTTCTTAACGAGTCTAAGATGCTCAACTGACTATTTGCCATATCGATGACCATCAATATCCAGTGATTGCTGCATATGTTTTTATACACAGATATGATCGACATTAACTAGAGTCAACATATATATATATATATATATATATATATATATGGGAGATAGCTTAGCTAGTAAGCAAATAATTGAACAAATGTCCATATGATCGACATTAATTATTTAACACTCACTTGAAGTTGTAGGGGAGGAGTATGTCCTTGTTTTGTTGGTTCACTAAGAACCTCATGAGATTTTTCTCGAGTTCAGCTTTCCATTGAGGCGGGGGATCAGGGTGTTTGAATACGACATTTGGATCAACGAAACCAACATCATTATCCTTTCTCTTTCTGAGTTCTGTCATCTCATATCTGCATATATAAAAATATAGTGTGAGGATATATAATTTATATATACATGTAGCTTTATATATATACACTTTAATAGTAGAAAATAATCACACTTACAGACAATAGCAGCTAATGAGATTTTTGTCGAGAGAGTCCAGGTGGCATAGTTGGTGTAATTCTAAAAACTCAACATATATTACGTCATTGCCACGGAAGTAATGTTGGTTTCTAACTCTGACAGAAACAAAGTTCTCTCCCCGTTCACACGCCACCATGTACCACTTGTTTAGCAGGTACATTTGCGTACCCAGTTCACCTAAGGCCTCAGGGTTGTATAGACTCTTTCCATGTTCAAATTTCTTCCAAGGATCCACTTTCAGAGCAGATAGTCCTTCAGCGAGCACTTGGGCAAGGTCCAAACCAGTATCCTCGTAAAACCGAACCAGTTCCTCAAAATCGACGTCCGGTAAGTCTAAGTTTGAACCATATTCATTACGAATGACAAGAGGGGGGACTGTGTCGACAGAATATCACCGGCAGTCCACCGAGGGGCACCCCGCGATGGTAGATTGATCGGCAGAGGAGCGTGTAATCAAGAACAAGAAGGCAACAGAGACACACGAGTTATACAGGTTCAGGCCGTCAGTATGACGTAATACCTTACTCCTGTGGTCTGTTGGTTTGTATTAGCTATCGTATGATTTGCCGTGATTTCGTAGGGGGTCCCTGCCCGCCTTATATAGTCCGGGAGGCAAGGTTACAAGACGGTTAGATCTGAGAGATAACCGGAAAGTAATAACAAATTACAAGAAACACGGGATCGTGCATATCCTATCAGGCTACGTGACATCTTTCGGATATCCTTCCCATGCCTTGCGGGAGGCGCCGAGCAGAGTCGTGCCCCGCAAGGCTCCTTCTTCGTGGGCTGGACCGCCCCTAGAGGCATAGCCCATGTGGCCTGCCGTGGGTATCCGGGGTCGTACCCCCCACAGCTAGTCCCCGAGCGCCTTGTACCCGTTGTGCAACACCGTCTCGAGCTTTTCCGAGCAGGTGCGAACCAAAACCGAGCTGTCCAAACCATGGTTCGACCACCATAACGAGTTGCTGAGCAGTTGAGAGCAACTGCCGAGCAGCGTGCAGCATCGCCGAGCAGTGTGTTCCGAGCACGGCTTGTCATAAGGGTGTAAGGAGCTCAAGTCCAAAATTGAAAATTCCTGCATGGTAAAATGAAGTGTGCCCACTTAGAGTCCGACATCGATGGTAAAGATACCTGATTTTATCTCTCAGAAGCTTGGAGTCTCTCAGAAGAAACAAACACATTCACCGCAAGGTGAAGTGTGCCCACTTAGTCCCCGAGCCTAGCAGTAGGTGACGTAGTCACGTGGTGCCAGGCTTAGAAAATAATGAATCAACCGAGCAGGTAGCCTGTCCCCGAGCGTAGCCTCGAGATGAAAAACAAAAACATTCACCGCAAGGTGAAGTGTGCCCACTTAGTCCCCGAGCCTGACAGTAGGTGACGTAGTCACGTGGTGCCAGGCTTAGAAATTAATAAATCGTCCGAGCAAATAGCCAGTCCCCGTGTTTCTGGCGTAGATATCGGATAAACAAGCCGTGGTGGAAAAATCGGAGTAATGGCTGTGCAATATCGGTTATTGAGCCTCATTAAATTGCGGAGAAATCGGAGAATAGGTGGCGGCGATAAATGAGCGGCGTGGGCTACTATTACGTAATAGCCCAAGTTGCGGCCCATTAAACCATTTTGGAGGAGTCAAAGTAGCGCTGATCGCGGGAACGGTTTCCCAAAAACCCTTAGGCGCAATGAAAACAGGAGGAAATGCTTTATAACCACGCCGCCACATACACCGCCTCCTACCTCACTCAGTTTGCCTTTCTTCCTTCATTCGCAAACCCTACGCTCCACATTCCGTACCATCGCGAGCACTCGCCTCTAACCCAATTCCAATCCGCAGAAAATGGCACCAAAAAAAGGAGCCGCAAAGCCGAAGAAAGTGGCCACCGGAGCCAGCCGCGACGAGGAGTGGGTGCCATCGAAGACGTTGGCGGCGGATCTCGATAGGATGGTGGTGGCAGGCGTTCTCCCAGACCGCCTCACTACTGGATGGCGGCCAGCTAGTGGTGAGCCCTTCCCGACACCACATACTGATGAGGTTGTAGTATTTGAGGATTATTTCTGGCGAGGATTAGGGTTTCCTGTCCACCCCTTTCTGAGGGATCTTATGGAGTTTTGGGCGATTAGCCTCTGTAATCTGCATCCCAACACCATTCTGCATGTTTCTATCTTTATCCATTTCTACGAGGCGTTTCTCGGTGTTCTTCCGCACTTCAACCTCTTCAGGCACCTGTTCTGCCTGAAGAAGAAGGGGGGTAGCGGTTCCAAGGTGGTCGGCGGTGTGTACCTGCAACTCAGAGATGGGATGGCCAGCGAATATATCAGCGTACCGCTAAATACCTCCCTTAAAGGTTGGAATGCTAGATGGTTCTATATCAAACAAAGTCACCCAATGATTCGATGCGACATCCATCACATCCCGGTTAATCATATTAACTGGTCGGAGAGACCCAACAATGCTGAGATGGAGCAGGTAATGGAACTGCTGGACTTGATTAAGGGCGTTGAGCTTAGGGGTGAACTGGTGGCGGCTAGCTTCATAGTGCGTCACGTTCAGCCCTGCAAAGAAAGGGCCCACCCGGCATTTGACTATAAAGGTGACAACGACGGTACCCGGGAAAACACAGACCGTCTGACGAAGAAGGAAGTGATAGACCATGCCATGGATCTATTTACTTCGAATGTCTCATTCAGTAGGCCAAAAGGAACGAAGGCTTTCAACTACACCAATCCACCTCCTCAGGTAACCATTTTGCTTCGCGTCTATCAGGCATTAATTGCCGAGCATAGGACTGACTAACTTATGAAAAGATCCATTCGTAGGATAGGGCAATATACTTTTCAAACATGCCGAGAGCCAATTGGCCGAAAGGGGTGGACATTCGGCGGCCGCTACAGCCCGAAGAGGAAGAGCCAAGCTCCTCGTCGGATAGTCCATCCCCGGTATCGGAGAAGATTCGCGGGAAAAGGCCGGCAGTAGACGTGCCGGTCCAAAAGAGGAGGAAAAATGCAAGCTCTCATGCACACAAAGCAGGTGGCATCTCTCTTGGTGAAGACCGAATAGTTCGACAACAAAGAACCGCTGTGCTGGAGTGGTCGGATGATGACGAAGACCAGTCAGTGCTTCCGCCGAGCACGAAGGAGGCATCGGCGGACGCTGAAGCTCTCAAGCAGCAAGCAAGGGAAAGTTATGTTCAGGCAATGACGGAAATCCCGGCGACGCAAACTTCTGGAGTCCCCGAGCAACAAGAGGGGATAACCGCAGAACCACGCACAGAAGGTGGGGTCCCCGGGCGCCGAGAAGAGCAGCAGCCTGCTGTAGAGGCGTAGGGGTCCTCCCATCGAGCTGACCAGGCAGCCACGCCCGGGGGATCAAGCAGGCATCGCCGATTCAAGAAAATCAGTCGAAAGACGAAACTGTAAGTATGTTTGCCTTGGAGTAATAATATTGTTCCTTGATTTTTCTTGGTTACTGACAAGCCGACATTACGTAGAGCAACGCCGAGGCCCGTGACCTCAGAAGAAAAAATGACAACTGCTCCCGGCCAGGAGTCCCCGAGTGCTTGACGAACAGAGGACGGGCTAGCCACTGCTGCCGGCATTCCTGGCGATGGTGAATTGTTGGCGCACACGACAGGCACGTCGGCGACCGCGACTGAGACTACAACTAAAAAAGTCAATGCTTTGGTAGCGGAAACTACAGCTGTTGATGCGCCGGAGGCTATGGATGCAACTCCGCCAACGGCCGAGGAGCAAACGTCGTCACCCGTGGGGATGCCGGGAGTGGTCGGCGCAGCTGGCCGACCACGGAGTCCCCAGTGGTGCCTCAAGCGACGGCGGAAGAGGACGAGGTTGTGGAGATCGAGCGTGCCGCACCTAAACCCCAGTCCGTCCGAATTCTCCGAAAATGCGGGGAAGAGGTAGTAGTTGTTGAGGAGGAAGACACCACCAGGGAAATAAAGAGGTTGAAAACCGCCGTTGCTGGAGTAATGACTCAGATCGAGGTTAGTACCTTACCTGGAACACTGATATATGTTGTTGGAGATCAAGGTTTATCTTTTGTCATGTTAATCCGCAGGGGATAGCTCGAACAGCGGATCAACGGCACCAACTGATGAAGAGGATGGAGCCCCTCGCTGACAAGAACAAGATACTCCGGGAAGCGTTAAGTCTTTCGGAGAAGAGTATTCAGAGGGCCCAGCGCGAGCGGGACCTTGTGGAGTCGAACTCGCGGGACCTTGAACATCAGAAGGAGGTTCTGTCCGAGCGACTAACGGCTGCATCCGAGCAGCTGAAGAAGACGTCCGAACAACTGGCGACTGTATCCGAGGAACTAAAAAATATGTCCGAGCAGTTGGGTAAGAAAAACGGAGAACTAAAAAATAAAACCGAGCAGCTCGACCTGAAGTGCCAGCAGTTCGAGGATGTATCCAAGCTGAAATCCGGTATCCCTTTTCACATAATGTACTTTGCAGTAGTTGGCCGTTCGTTTTTTTTTCAACCCGTTGATTTTGCAGAGCAAGATGCAGAACTCAACCGACTTCGCCAAACCGTCGAGCAAATCCAACAAGAGAAAACGAAAGAGTCGGAGCGAGCAGTTAAACTGGCCAAAGAATTAAAAGGTAGGTACCCCCTGATCGGAAGTGATGTCGTAATACTTTGTTGTCGTGACGAACCGTTGTAATTCTTGTAGATTACCGACATAAAACCAAGGCACAGTTCGATGTGCTGGTGCAGGAAGCCAAAGTCCAGAAGGACAACTTCAACACTATAACTGCCGCCATAAAACCAGTGCTCGACTGCGTCGACGTTGAACCGGCGCCCTGTCCTGATGGTAGGCAGCAAGGGCCAAACACCATCGTTCAGAGATGCAAGGCAGCGTGGGAGAACTTCAAAAACTTCAACCGCGATGCCGTTTTGACCGCCGCTACTCATGCCCTTGTAGTGGTTCGGTCCCATTATCCATCTATCGACATCCAGTCGATAGGTGGTGGGTTCGCCGATGGGCTGAGCGACGCGCAAACCCAGCAGCTGGAGGATGACGTTGAGGATGTAGCAAAAACTCTTGTCGACGATATAGACCTGTTTGGCGAAACAGAAACTGTTGGTGAAGCTTAAGAAGCTGCCCGAATGTTATCGTCTGTAACACTTGATTAACCTGGCGATGAAAAAACGTTGTATTTACTTCCCGATGTAGTTATGCATAAGTAGTGTTTGATCAGTTAGTTTTCACTAATCTTGACGCCTTAACTAGCCGTAATCCGTAACGCGTAGCGCGGAGCTCATGCATATGTTGGGAAAACAAGCGTTATCACAAGACCATAGCATACCGTCCAATACGCAGAGCACAGAGCTCATTGCACGTTTGGTGGGATGTTGAGCCCTTGGTGTCCTCCGGAGTTTTCATGGCAAAAGAACATGCTGTTCAGCAGCCAAATTGACTAACTTGGTGAGAAAAATAGTTCAATTGGCGTCCGAGCAGTTAGTTCATGCCTGAAATCTAGGCCTTGACTAGCCTGTAGTCCTTAATGTCGAGCGCAGAGACCCTGACACGTGTAGGATGAACAGGCATGACCAAGGAACCGCAGCCGACCAACCGTAATGTAGAGCGCGGAGCCCCTAAGCGCGCGTAGGATGTAGTCGGAGACTGGGTCTTCTACATAGAAAACAGAAGGAAAAAACGTGTGCTGCTCGAAGGTTGGCGAGCTATGTTTTGAAATTTGGAGCGGAGAATCATCGTCGTTTTTGGTAGGAAAACCTGTGTGATCCGGAGAAAACATAGTAGGCGATTTATGGAGAAATTGTACACGGCGAATTGGAGAAATCGTGTTCGGCGATTTTTGGAGTTAACGTGTTCGACGAGTTGGAGAGATCGTGCTCGGCGATTTGGAGAAATCATGCTCGGCGATTTGGAGAGATCATGCTCGGCGATTTGGAGAAATCGTGCTTGGCGATTTGGAGAAATCATGCTCGGTGATTTGGGTACATCGTGCTCGACGATTTGGAGAAATCGTCCTCGGCGATTTGGAGAAATCGTGCTCGGCAATTTGGAGAAATCGTGCTCGGTGATTTGGGGAAATCGTGCTCGGTGATTTGGGGAAATCGTGCTCGGCGATTTGGGGAAATCGTGCTCGGTGATTTGGAGAAATCGTGCTCGGTGATTTGGGCGTACTTGGCGAGCGTATTGGAGGCCGTCACGGAGTGGCGTATAGCCCGCTAACGGTAAGTGAAGCTTATGATGAAGGAGAAAATGGAGAGAAATTATGGAGACCAGAACTTTATTAATATTAAAGTAAAGAATACATACATATATTATTTCAGGGGTAGAAACGTATAAGGTGCTCTATGTGCCAGGAGTTGGGAACATCGAGTCCATCTAAGTCGCATAAGCGATAAGACCCTGGTCGAGTAACACCTTTTACGACGTAAGGGCCCTCCCAGGGCGAAGACAGCTTGTGAAGCCCTTCGGTTTTTTGTTTTCGACGTAAGACGAGGTCGCCGATCGCGAACGAATGACCTTTGACGTTTCGGTTGTAATACCTCCGTAGACCTTCGTGGTACTTAGCTGTGCAAATGCAAGTAATCAAATGTTCTTCCTCAGCCCGATCAATGTCTTCTGTCCGAACGGCTGCGGCCTGCTCTTCATCATAATTTTCAACTCTAGGTGCTCGGAATGCAATATCCGCTGGGAGTATGGCCTCTGAGCCGTAGACCATAAAATATGGAGATACGCCGGTACTACGACTAACTTGAGTGCGTAGTCCCCAGACCACAGCTGGTAGTTCTTTGAGCCATCTGCCCGGATGCTTTTCTTCTTTTTGATAGAGCCTTTTTTTGAGGGCGTCGAGGATCATACCGTTAGCCCGCTCGACCTGACCGTTAGCTCTAGGATGAGCAACGGAAGCGTATTTAACAGAGATGCACCTGTCTTCGCAGAAGTCCCAAAAATGATGGCCGGTAAAAGTTGTCCCGAGGTTGGTGATGATGTTGTTCGGGAGACCGAATCTGTGTACAATGTCTTCAAAGAGCTCGCCTACTTTCTTAGCAGTAGCTGCGACGAGTGGTTTGTACTCGATCCACTTGGAGAACTTATCAATGGCGATGTACACATACCGGAAACCTCCTGGCGCTGGTTTGAAAGGCCCGATCATATCCAGTCCCCAGCATGCGAATGGCCAGGAAGCTGGAATGGTCTGTAATTCTTGTGCCGGCACATGTATTTGCTTGGCGAAAAATTGACACCCCTCACATCGTTGAACGAGATCTTCTGCATCGGTAATAGCCGTGGGCCAGTAAAAACCTACCCGGAAAGCTTTGCCGACCAGTGTTCTTGAAGCCGCGTGATTGCCACAGGAACTGGAGTGAATTTTGGAAAGTAGCTTCACACCGTCGTCTTGGAAGATGCACTTTTGCAGTATTCCTTCCTTGGCACTTTTCCTCATCAGGCTACCGTCTACTAGCACATAATGCTTACTTCGGCGAATTAGTCGTTCGGATTCGATTTTGTCGGCGGGTGTTTCATCGCTGGAGAGGTATTTGATGAACTGTTCCCTCCAATCGGTGATCGGCGAAGGTACCGCGAGTACCAACTGCTCGGCTGGGGGTACTTCTACAACTTCCTTATCCTCTTTTATAGATGGTGCCAGGAGGTCTTGGACGAAAACTCCTGGCAGAGCCGCGGCTCGAGAAGATCCTATCTTTGATAGCTGGTCGGCTGGCTGGTTTTGATCCCGTAGCACGTGGTGGTACTCGATACCGTAGAATTTCCCTTCAATTTTTCTAATTTCGGCGCAGTATGCGTCCATTTTTTCACTGGAACAGGACCAATCCTTATTGAGTTGGTTGATAACCAGTGCGGAATCCCCATATACCATGAGGCGTTTGACGCCGAGCTCGATGGCTATACGGAGACCATGGAGACATGCTTCGTACTCCGCGGCGTTGTTGGAGGATGGAAAATGTATGCGGAGAACATATCGGAGTTTGTCCTTTGTCGGCGTGATGAATAGAATGCCCGCACCAGCACCATTGATGTTAAGGGTGCCGTCGAAGTACATCACCCAGTGCTCGGGGCAAGTGGCGTCAATTGGTTCTTGGATCTCAGTTCACTCGGCGATGAAATCAGCAAGCGCCTGTGACTTAACTGTTGGTCTGCTTCTGAAATCAATGGAGTAAGTGCCGAGCTCCATGGCCCACTTGATGATACGGCCATTGGCCTCCTTATTGCGGAGAATGTCCCCCAGAGGGAACTCTGTGACCACGGCGATCTTGTAGTATTCGAAGTAATGTCGGAGCTTGCGTGAGGTAATCAAAATTGCATATAACAGCTTTTGCACCTAAGGATAACGAGTTTTGGGCTCATTAAGTACCTCGCTGATGAAATAGACCGGACGTTGCACCTTGTAGGCGTGTCTGGCTTCCTCGCGTTCAACGACAATAGCCGTACTGACAACACGAGAGGTGGTGACGATGTAAACCAGTAGAGTTTCATCTGGTCGTGGTGCTGTCATGATTGGAGGTTTTGTTAGAAACAACTTGAGCTGCTCGAAAGCTATATCTGCCTCCTCTGTCCAAGAAAAAGGCTCGGAGGCCTTGAGGAGCTTGAAGAAAGGTAGCCCTTTTTCACCTAGACGCGAGATAAAACGGCTAAGCGCAGCCATGCAACCCGTAAGCTTCTGTATATCTTTGACACACGTCGGCCGTTTCATGTTGGTGATAGCGGAGACCTTGTCAGTGTTTGGTTCGATGCCCCGAGCGCTGACGATGTAGCCGAGCAGAATACCGGATGGAACTCCAAAGATGCACTTTGAAGGGTTCAGCTTCCATCTGCATTTGCTTAGGTTGGAGAAAGTTTCTTCAAGGTTGGTGATAAGATTGTCGGCGGTTCTAGTCTTGACGACCACATCATCGATGTAGGCTTCGATGTTGCGGCCGATCTATTGGTCAAGGCACGTCTGGATAGCCCTTTGGTAGGTCGCGCCGGCGTTCTTTAGTCCGAAGGACATAGTGGTGTAGCAATATGCGCCGAAAGGCGTGATGAACGACGTTTTGACCTGGTCTTCCTCCTTGAGGGAGATCTAATGGTAGCCTGAGTAACAGTCAAGAAAGGAGAGCAACTCGCAGCTGGCGGTGGAGTCTACAACCTCGTCTATCCGAGGCAGGCCGAAGGGGTCTTTAGGGCAGTGTTTGTTAAGATCAGTATAATCAACACACATTCTCCATTCTTTATTCTTTTTCTTAACAAGAACAGGATTAGCTAACCAATCTAGATGATACACTTCTTTTATAAATCCGGCAGCTAAGAGCCATTTTATTTCTACCCTAATAGCCTCCTTTTTATCCGGCGCAAATCGGCGAAGTTTCTGCTTGATCGGTTTAGCGGTCGGCGAGACATTCAAGGAGTGCTCAATCTTCTCCCGTGGTACCCCCGGCATGTCTGCAGGTTTCCAAGCAAACACATCGGCGTTGGCACGTAGGAAGGAGACGAGCACATTTTCCTATTTGGGGTCAAGGTGAGCCCCAATTCTCACCGTCTTGGAAGGGTCGTCGAGGCCGAGGCCAATCTCCTTGACTTCCTTGGACTTGGTGGAGGCACGGGGAGGCTCTGGGATCTCCATGTCGTCAGCAGATGCCGTCTTGGCTTCGGCGACCACACTAGCCATCTGGATGGAGAGGTCGGTGGCTTCGGCGAGGGCGAGACTTTCTGTCTTGCAGGCGTAGGCGACGGAGAGGTTGGCCCGCAAAGATAGGACTCCTGTAGGCGAAGGCATCTTCAACACCAAATACGCGTAGTGCGGAATGGCCATGAACTTGGTCAGAGCCAGACGCCCTAGTATGGCATGGTAGGCGGTGTCGAAGTCGGCGACATAAAAGTTGATATGCTCCACTCGGTAGTTGGTTGCCGTGCCGAACTATACTTGTAGGGTAATTTCCCCAAGTGGTCTGGATGCCCTGCCAGGTACCACACCCCAGAAGGAGGAGTCTAAGGGCGTGAGGTCTGTTGTCCTGAGGTCGAGCTCCCTTAGGGCCCCGGTGAAGAGTAGATTCAAAGCGCTCCCACCGTCGACGAGGACTTTTCTGAAGAGCACCTTCTGGACAGTCGCGTCAAGGACGAGGGGAAAACGCCCTGTGTAGGGTATGTCCGCCCACTGGTCGGCCCTGCTGAAGGTGATGGAGATTTCGGACCACGGGCGATAGCTGGGGTTGGCGGTTGTTTCTTCTGAAACGACGGCGAGCACTCGTTGGGCGGCGAGCTTCCGTTCCCTTCTGCTCTCGTTGGAGGCGAAACCCCCGAAGATGGTGGTGACCACCTTGTCGTGGTCCTGGAAGGCATTATTATTGTCCCCAGGTGGTCGGCGTCCTCCGTTCCCACCATTGTCGTCGTTGTACTTTTTCTCCTGGAACTCCTTAGCCAAACCAAGGCAATCTTTCATCTTGTGTTTGGCGTTCTTGTGCAGGGGGCACGGACCGTCGAGGATCTTCTTGTACTGCTCATCGTAGTTACGCTTTGCGCGCGGCTCATTGACGTTGGCGACAAAGTGATCTGGTCGGCGGCGGCGATTCTGACCAGGTTTGAATCCGTCTGGCCGATCACGTCTGCTGTCCCGATGGAAACTACGATCGTCGTAGCGGCGATCGTTATACTATCGGTTGTCGTTGCGGTCATCGTGGCGGTGAACGTTGTGCTATCGGTCATCGTGGCGGCGAGGCGGGCGATTAGTGCCCGTATCTTCGTTAAAACGCACCTCCGCTTCCTCGGCGTCGGCGTACTGGTTGGCGGTTGTGATCATCTCGCCGATGCCGGTAGGTGGCTTTCTGTTGAACTTAGAATGGAGTTCTCGGTGATGAAGTCCTCGGACGAAGGCGGTGATGACTTCGGCCTCCGTGATGTTGGGAATAGAATTCCTCATCTCGGAGAAGCGTCTGATGTAGCTGCGGAGTAGTTCAGACGGCTTTTGGTTGATGCAGTTGAGATCGTGCTTGGTGCCCGGCCGCCTGCATGTGGCCATGTAGTTGTCGGTGAAGACTCTCTTCAGATCTTCCCAAGAGCCGATGGAGTCCGGGGCGAGGCTTGTGAACCAGCTCATGGTGGCTGGCGTGAGCATGATAGGGAGATAGTTTGCCATGACGTTGGTGTCTCCTCCGGTGGTGCGGACGGCGGTGGCGTAAGCCTGCAGCCACTGAGTTGGGTTCATCCTTCCTTCGTAGAGCTCGACTCCGGTGATTTTGAAACCACGGGGCCACTGGAGCGTTCAGAGTGCCTTGGTGAACGCAGGGGGGCCTTCCGGGCTATCGGGGCCGACATCGGTAGTATTGCCGGCGACGATCGGCTCCAGAGCTGAGTCCGGGTTGCCGTACTCTTGCTCGTACTCCTGGCGACGTCGTACTTCATCTTCATGGCGCCCGAAACGTCGTTGATCGATACACCATCGTGCATCCCGAAGGTTACTGAGGTGCACTCGGGCGGCCTGTTCGACCTCTTGGTTGTGCTGGCGATGATGCTCGGCGTGGTGGCCTCCAACTCCCCCCTAGGGAGGTAATGACTGGTCGGCGAAGCGGCTTTGACTGGGGCGGCAATTAGATCTAGGATCGGCTGATCGGCGGATCACGCTTGTGGAGCATGAAGGTCTCTGAACTTCTCGGATCTCGTTAACTTGACAGTGTGCCGCTTTAAGCATAGCGGCGACCTTGGCGAGTTCAAACGTCTGCGGGAGGTGAGCAAGTTCGTTGGCAGCCACGGCCAGATTGGCGCTCGGAGTCTTGAAAACGTTGTGGCCATCAACGTGGAGGAATTCCTCATTGAGGTTGCGATGGAGGGGCCTTCCTTGTGAATCGAACTGGTTATCACGAGCGGCCTCAGCCATCGCAATGGCGCATTCGTTATCACGCCGTTGCGTGCGGTCGGCGTTCTTGTTTTCATGGGCGGCGCGTTCCTCATCTGTTTCGCCGTTCCGAGGGGGGCTGTCGATACTGACGTTGAAGATTGCGCCACCCTGGAAAGGCAGGAGAGGAGGTTGCTTGGTGAAGGTCTCGGCGAGGGGCTCGGTGGATCCTTGACACTCAGAGTCTGGATTTTCCTCAAGGATAGTTTGGAGGGATGCTCCGAGACCCCGGCTGGCATGCAGCATGTTGACGGTTGGTGGAAGCTGGTCGGTGAGCCGGTCGGCGAATTTGCCCCTTAGGGCGTCCTGATATGTACCTGCGGTGTTGGCGAGCCCGAAGGGCAGGGCGGCGAGCCCTGGAGTTTGCCGAGCATTAAACATCGACAGATCAGGATCGGAGGGTGCTCGGTGCTAAACAAGGGTGTCCAGAGCCGACTCAGCGATGGAGAGGCAATCGGCGAGTTTCAGGCCGACCCGATCGATAGATTCGATCAGATCGTCATTGTTGACATGCCTCCTCTGGTAGCAAGGAAGCGAGCGGCGAGTGGCTGATGGAGTCAACCCTGGAAGTGGTTCCGAGATTGGATCTACGGTTGCGGGTGAGAGGGTGGTCGGCGTAGAATGGATCTGCACCGGCTCAAGAAGCTCTCCAACTCCGTCGGCGTTGATGACCCACGTGATGGATCCGACCGTGAAGACTTGGCCGGGCTGCGGGAGGGACGAAGAGCCTGCGGAAAAAACCATCTTGTTCAACAAGGAAACAGCACGCACACCCCTACCTGGCGCGCCAACTGTCGACAGAATATCGTCGGTAGTCCATCGAGGGGCACCCCGCGATGGTAGATTGATCGGTAGAGGAGCGTGTAATCAAGAACAAGAATGCAACAGAGACACACGAGTTATACAGGTTCAGGCCGTTAGTATGACGTAATACCTTACTCCTGTGGTCTGTTGGTTTGTATTAGCTATCGTATGATTTGCTGTGATTTCGTAGGGGGTCCCTGCCCGCCTTATATAGTCCGGGAGGCAAGGTTACAAGACGGTTAGATCTGAGAGATAACCGGAAAGTAATAACAGATTACAAGAAACACGGGATCGTGCATATCCTATCAGGCTACGTGACATCTTTCGGATATCCTTCCCATGCCTTGCGAGAGGCGCCGAGCAGAGTCGTGCCCCACAAGGCTCCTTCTTCGTGGGCTGGACCGCCCCTGGAGGCGTTGCCCATGTGGCCTGCCGTGGGTATCCGGGGTCGTACCCCCCACAGACTGATTGTTACGATTGTTGTCCGAGTTGTGCAACACCTTTCCCTGCTCTAGTCTTTTTCTACGCCGCCTCAAATGACTTGGTGAGAGAGCGGTCGTAGTCCGATTTTGGCCGGGTCTTTTGAGATTCCCGCTTTTTCTGGTCCACCTTCTTTCTTAGAAGATCTGGAGCTAGGTAGAAGTACGGTTTCTCCGGGTTCTCCCTCGCTTCTCGTTGCTTTCTTACTTTTTCGAAGAAACTTTTCACATCTTTTTGTACTGCATCCTTTAATTCTTTTTCACTTTTCTCGTAAGACAGTTTTTGGGGAATAACTGGATTAGAGGAGGCTTTCTTCTTTGCCGGCTGGTGGGCCAACGGCTTCGTTTGCGGGGCGGACCTCTTAGGAGCTGGCTGCTTCTTGATCATCAAGGGAGGCGGGGCAGCCGTTGGAGACCTTGTTGGAGGCGTTGGAGACCTCCTTGGAGGTGGCGGCGATGGCGGCGTTGCATAATCATTGCCCGGAGCACTATGATGATCTGGAGATTGAATAATTGAACTTAGGTTGGCGGAGGCCCTGCTGTGTGACTATAAAAAAGAATAATTAGGTATAAGAAATTGTTATTATTAATCATGCATGTCAATAGAAAATTTGTGAAAAAATTGTTTCGTTCACTTTTGTCCGCACCTATTGTCTGGCAGTTGAGGAAGCGGCGGTGGACTAGAGATCCCGGGAATAATGATGTAGCGCTTACGCCATAGTATGACTGTCTTCTCTGGTTCTCCTAGAGTCTTCTCCCCATCACCTCCTGGAATGTCAAGAGCCAGATCACTAAAACCTTTGTTAACTCTATCCACTGAGACGCTAACATATCCAGGTGGTATTATTGCCCCATGGATTCTTGGTGTCTTGGTAGGATCTGGAGGAGAAAAAACACCGAGAGCCACCATGGTTGTGGCATTCTCTTTTGGAATATGTAGCTCACATGATGTAAACGGTGCAGTGATGTCATCCACGGGGAAACGTAGCATTGCATCATCTTGATTTGGCAACTCCGTGGAAGCGCAGCTGCTTTTCAACTGATCAGGGGGGCTAATATTAATGTTAATTCCTGGATCTGATGCCTGCCTTTGGGCACTCATTGCTATTTGCACTTGCTTTATGATTTCGTCCTTTTTTCTAGCTTGCATGTCTTTTTCGCGCTCCTATGCTTGAAGCAACGCCTCCCGTGACTCACGAACCAATTCCTCCTACCTGCTGATCCGCGCTGCATCCTCATCCTTCCTTCTCTGCCGGCTTTTGTAGGTATCTCTGTCGTCAGGAAAACCATGCTCCCAAAAAATGTTCTGTCCTAAACCTCTCGTTCGGCCACTGTGTTCAGCGGTCCCGAGGGCATACGTCAGTTCATCCTTGTCTCTTTTGGGCCTGAACGCACCAATAGCTTTAGCTTGTAGAGCATAAGAAAATCTTTGTGTTGCTCTTTCGAGTTTTGGGCCATGAACCAGCTTCCCCGTCTCTAGGTCCAGTCTTCCCCCATGAGCGAAAAACCAATTCTTCACGCGTTTGGGCCAATTGAGTGATTTTGGTGTGATGCCCTTGGCAAGAATGTCCGCTTCCATTTTTTCCCACTTGGGAATGGCAGTCGCGTAGCCACCTGATCCCATGCCATGGTGGTATACCTTCTGTCGGGCATTCTCTTGGTTCCTTCTCACCCGTTCCTCACCCTCTTCCGATGTCTTGTACTGTACAAAATCATTCCAGTAGGGCCTCAACTTCGCGAGCAGGCCACTAGTATTGAAATTGCGCGTTAGGTTCTTCTTGACGTATTTCGTGTATAGGAATTTCTTCCAAGTCTAAAATTGTGTGGCCATCTTCTTTATAGCCCACGTTCGAACTAATTCCTTCAATTCATCATCGTTGATAGCATCATAATCATCCGCTTGCAACGTGAAATGTTGAAGGATATCATTCCAAATTAAATTCTTATCAAGATCAGAGACAAAACTAACATAAGGCTCGTTGATCTTTTGCTTCCATTCACGGGCACCGATCGGAAGTCTGTCCCTTACAAGGCATCCATAGTGTTGCACGAATTTCCTTGCATGTGGACCAAGTGGTTCGCCTGTCTCGATATTGAATTCCGATATTATGTAGCGCCCCTCCAATGGCTTTTTTCGGGCCTCGAATATTTTTGCTTTTCGCCGTTGTGGTCGTCGATCCAGAGGGCTACGTATAAAAAAGAATAAATAAATATCATGTGTACACATAATAGATGATAGATATTCAAATATATATATATATATAATATTCAAATATATATATAAATATATATACCTTGCCAGTATTTTCTTGCACAATATTTTCTTGGTTATCTTCAAGAGCCAGGTATTGACTCCCATCATCTACATCATGCTGGTCACCATCGACAAATTAAGTGTCGGTGTTGATAATATCCATCATTTCTTCATCCATGTTGTCTCTCGGGGCGGCCATAAATCTGTTTGAGGAGATGAAGGATGTTTGTTACACCTACTAGTCCTTGCCAGGGGGAACAGCTCTCAAACCATTAAAAGTTGCTAGACCTTCTCCTTCTAACGAGTAATAAGACATAGCAATCTACACCTACGAAGCCTAGGCCACGGTAGCGCTACTGGTAAACCAAGTTGTACTGCTACCTTCTCCCGGGGAACCGGATCTTTCCAAAAAGAAAATGCCAACCGCTCCTAACCATGAAGCCTATTGGTAAAAAAAATTAATAATATAAGATTGAGATTTCAAACCGCTTGATAACTTTCTAGCACTGCACTGCACTACACACTTACCTGTGAACGAATACAGGATGCTATCTTTTTTATTAACATTTAATAATATCATATTGAATAGTTTGGCCGCTAAACGAATCTCCAATGAAATAAATTTCAACCATATAATTCTAAATCTTGTCAAGCACTACAACTTTGGTAACGGGCATATCTCCATACAAGATTGTTTGGAACTTTTGAAAGTTTGATTCTCAAAATCTGTAAGATTATTTGATACTCTAAACATTGTCAACTCAAAAACTTATCAAACATAAAAGAAAAGTACTATGTATTTTGCACAGAAAATCCGTACTCGTTGACCTTGCTTACGTGATCATCTCGGCGGGCATTTCTCCACCAGACAGCACCGTCTTGCCACGGAAGAGCTCCGATTCTACGAGGAAGGGAATACGGTCTTCCACGACCGTTCCCGCTCTCCCTCGTAGAATCAAAGCTCCTCCTTGACGTCCGTTACCGCTCGGCAGAGAACATGCTAGCCGAGATGAACACGGTCCGTAAGTTCACTAGTATGTATTTTCTACAATTTTCTAACTAGCCCGTGCTCCATTGAGCTCGATGACTCAGCGCAAAATCGCATTACAAGATTGCCGGCACAAGGGCTCGGCACACGCATCCATCCGATTACAAAAGGTTGGAGCAATTAATCCATCATAAACGGATTATATATGGTGGCGGCGGTGGCTCACATCAAAGGTGTCAAACGCGAGGTCTAGCTCCTGCAGCCAAAAAAACATGTTAGAGACTTAGACTTTACTAAAAAACAGTAATAATCTATTTCATGCTACTCTGAATCTTGATAATATATATTAATTGCTCCCTCATGCATGTTTTTGTATTGACCAGCAGATGGGTTAGATCTGAAATAGAATGGATCATATTCCATATGAAATGGATATAGTAACATCATATCTAAAGATCTGAGCTGACCGGTTGGTTAACCCAATCCAATCCATAATGCATACCGAGGTAATTAAAACAGCTAGCAATGCAAGTATTCTGTTATCTTTTTTCTCTGTTCAACTTTCAACTTCATATATATGTACACTTTATTTGCATGGACTGCAACTGCATTTTTATGGCCATTTTTTCTTCTTGATCTTTCTCTCGCCGCATGCATCAAAGGCACAGAACACAAGTCGATGGCTTGGTTTGCGACAGGGGAGTGACGCATATACGTGTTCGTTGGATGCAGGTTATCAAGGCAGACAGAATCTGCGAAGCTGTCGAACGAATTATCTCGAAGAACTTAAGGAGGAGTACAACGACGCTACCAGTACTGCTAGAAGCACCAGCAGCAGCGTCCGGCACAATGTCATCTACTTTGATGGCTGGGATGGGCTGGGGGCGGGCCAGACACAAGCATAAATATCAGTATGAATTCATGCCCTCAGTCGCCCACATTCTAGCACCAAGGAGCCTAACATATAAACAGAAGTATGCACCAATTGCAAAGGCTACTAGCTAGCACCAAATCGAAGCGATACATTCATTGAGCAACGGCACTGAACGAGTTGGCCATACAGCAGCAAGAGAGTGCAGAGGAAGAGGGAGACCGGGACTAACCTGGAGAAGACGTGCCGTAATAGAGATGTTGTGGCCTCCTGCGGATCTTGGAGAAGACTGCGTCTCGCGGATCTAACACAAGAACGAGGGCTTCAAAGTTCAAACATAGCACGGAGAGGAGGATGAAGAAGAGGATGAATTGGAGGAGATAGACACCTCGAAGAACCTTGAACCGCTTGGGGGCAAGGTGGGCCGGGGACGAGGACGACGCGAGGCGTGCACTGGCCAGCCGGAGAAGAAGCGCGCGTGCGCGTGGGGCCGGTGACAGCGTGCGCGTGTGACGAGGCGAGGCTAGGGTGGTCGCCTGGGGGCGGCGGCGCTGCCGGATCGGATCGATCTGGTGGAGAGAAGATGAGGCGACAGAGAAGAAGGCTTGGCGGCTACTGGATCCGGTTGGAGAAGAAGGCGGCGGAGACAGAGAGGAAGAGAACTAAGGGAGAAGGGCGTGGTTTATAAAGGGGGGCCTGTAGTCCCGGGTGATGGTTAGAACCGGGACTAAAGGTTCTTTAGTCCCGGGTCATGGTTAGAACCGGGACTAAAGGTCTGACCTTTAGTCCCGGGTGTATCCACGGCCCGGGAGTAAAGGGGATTTTGTCGGGCCGCGAAAACGCAGCCCATCTTTAGTAGTCCCGGGTGATGATTAGAACCGGGACTAAAGGCCTGACCTTTAGTCCCGGGTGGTTGGTCCACCCGGGAGTAAAGGTGCGCTGCAGTTTGGCTTCGCGCCAGTTTGTAGAAGTTTTTCCTTTTTTATATATTTCTTTTATATAAATATGCAGAGAGTTGTTAATTGCCTAGTAAATAAAATATTAGCAAAAAATTACAAAAAGAATTCCAGGACCTAGTTTTGCATTATTGTACATAAGAAAAATCTTTAACCTAAACTCTTTTGTTTTACCGTATAAATATTTAACATAGTGTAAATAATAATCATAATTTTTACCATGCAAAAATGTACTACTTAATTAAAATCAATAAAACTATTGCTTTTCGACAGGAAATTAGTTTTCACATCTTATTGACATTGATCATTTGTTTTTTCATCACACATTCTCCACAGGAAATCCACCGTCAAGCAGAAAATTCATTTAAATCGTAGAAAATATGAATACACGACATAAATATGAATACACTATATATATCAAGCGGGCACAGTAGTGAACTTCTTCTTAACGTATATCCCTTAGTTATGATCGCGCCGTAACCATGGAGTGTCCTCATCATTTAGCTGGATGCTTGGGTCTTTGTTCACTGTGAAGGGTGGAATTCGGTTATCCTTTTCATAATCTTCTGATATGTCTGACTTGTCTTCAATTCCGACGACGTTTCTTTTCCCTGAAACAACTATGTGGCGCTTTGGCTCATTGATTGGGTCATTGTTGTTTTTCCCTCTCTTCGGTTTTGTAGACATGTCCTTGACATAGAACACCTGATTCACATCCTTGGCAAGGACGAACGGTTCGTCTTTGTACCCAATATTGTTGAGGTCCATGGTTGTCATTCCATACTGGTTGTCGACTGCTACCCCACCTCCAGTCGCCTTTACCCATTGGCACTTGAACAAAGGTACCTTAAAAGTAGGTGCATAGTTTAGTTCCCATATCTCCTCTATGCGGCCATAATATGTTTGCTTATTTCCATTAGGGTCAGTGGCATCTATGCGGACACCACTGTTTTGGTTGATGCTCCTTTTATCTTGGGCTACTGTGTAAAATGTATTCCCATTTATCTCGTACCCTTTGTATGTGAGGATATGCCACGATGGCTGCCTAGTCAACAAATACAGTTGCTCATCAATACTCTCATCACCCTGACATTCTTTTCGCAACCAGTCGTTGAAAGTTTCCATGTGCTAATGCGTAATCCAAGCTTCAGACTTCGCTGGAAACTCGGATCGAAGCAACTCTTTATGTGTCTCGATATACGGATCCACCAAGGAGGAGTTTTGTAGAACTGTGTAGTGTGCTTTATTAAAATAATTGTCCTACATACCAATATATGTTTTCTTCCCTAGTGTCCCCTTTCCACTTAGTCTCCCCTCGTGTCGTGATTTAGGAACACCAATCGGGTCAAGGTCGGGAATAAAGTCAACACAAAACTCAATGACCTCCTCTGTTCCATAGCCCTTGGCGATGCTTCCTTCTGGCCAAGCACGGTTGTGAACATATTTCTTTAGGACTCCCATGAACCTCTTAAAGGGGAACATGTTGTGCAGGAACACAGGACCGAGAATGCTAATCTCCTTGACCAGGTGAACTAGGAGGTGTGTCATGATATTAAAGAAGGAAGGAGGGAACACCAACTCAAAGCTGACAAGACATTGAACCACATCATTCTGTAGTTTAGCTAGATCCATTGGATCGATTGCCTTATGAGAAATTGCATTGAGGAATGCACATAGCTTCACGGTGGCTAGACGTACATTTGGAGGTAGAATTTCTCTTAATGCAACTGGAAGCAATTGCGTCATGAGCACGTGGCAGTCATGGGACTTTAAGTTTAGGAATTTCTTCTCTGGCACATTTATTATACCCTTTATATTCGAGGAGAATCCAGATGGTACCTTGATGCTTGCTAGGCATTCAAACATGCTTTCCTTCTCTTCTTTGCTAAGAATGTAGCTGGTAGGACTTAAGTAAAGGCGTCCATCATCTGTCTTCTCTGGATGTAGGTTGTCTCGTTCTTTCAAACATCGCAGGTCCTGTCGTGCTTCAAGTGTGTCCTTAGGCTTCCCATACACACCCATAAGCCTAGCAGGTTCACACAAAGATTCTTCGTCAGGTGCATCACGTCGATCGCGCTACGGACCTCTAGGGCTTGCCAATAGGGTAGCTCCCAAAATATGGACTTCTTCTTCCACATGGGTGCGTGACCGTCGGCGTCATTCGGAATAGGTTCGCTGCCATGTGACTTTCCAAATACTACTTTCACATCCTTGACCATATTGAGTATATCCTCACTAGTTCGGTTGCTCGGCTTGGTCTGGTGGTCTACCTTACCTTTAAAATGCTTGCCTTTCTTTCTTAGGGGGTGATTCGCAGGAAGAAATCGACGATGGCCAAGGTACACGGCCTTTCGACATTTTTTCAAGAATATACCTTTAATGTCATTGAAACAGTGCGTGCATGCATTATATCCCTTGTTTGATTGTCATGAAAGATTACTTAGAGCAGGCCAATCATTGATTGTTACGAACAACAATGCTCGCAGGTCAAAGTGCTCCTGTTTATGCTCATCCCACACACGTACACCTGGTCTGTTCCACAAAAGTAGAAGTTCTTCAACTAGTAGCCTCAGGTACACATCGATGTCGTTGCCAGGTTGCCTTAGGCCTTGGATGAGCACTGGCATCATAATAAACTTACGCTTCATGCATAACCAGGGAGGAAGGTTGTAGATACATAGAGTAACAGGCCAAGTGCTATGACTACTACTCTGCTCTCCGAAAGGATTCATACCATCCGTACTTAAAGCAAACCTTAAGTTTCTTACGTCATTTGCAAACTCCGGGAATTCTCTATCGATTGCTCTCCACTAGGATCCAACAGCAGGGTGTCTCAACATATTGTCTACCTTACGGTCTTCTTTGTGCCATCGCAACTACTTTGCATGATCTTTGTTTCTGAACAGATGTTTCAAGCATGGTATTATAGGAGCATACCACATAATCTTGGCAGGGATTTTCTTTGAGGGACGTTCGCCCTCAACATCACCAGGGTCATCTCGCCTGATCTTATACCGCGATGCATGACATACCGGGCATGCATCTAACTTCTCGTACTCCTCGCCATGGTAGAGGATGCAGTCATTAGGACATGCATGTATCTTCTAGATTTCTAATCCCAAAGGACAGACCACCTATTTTGCTTCGTACGTAGTGACGGACAATTCGTTATCCTTCAGAAGCATCTTCTTTTGGATTTTTAGTAACTCCCCAAATTCCTTGTCAGATACACCATTCTTTGCCTTCCATTGCAGCAATTTCAGTGTGGTACCCAACTTTTTTTGCCCCGCATCACAAGTTGGGTATAGCAATTTCTTGTGATCCTCTAGCATACGCTCGAACTTGATCTTCTCCTTTTCACTTTCGCATTATCTTTGTGCGTCACGAATGGCCTGACCAAGATCATCAGCGGGCTCATCTTCTGCCACTATCTCTTCTTCAGCTTCCCCCATTGCAGTATCATTGAAGGCACCATATTCAGCAATAATGTCATCATCGTTCCATTGTTCTTCTTCACCTTCTTCCATTACAACCCCTGTTTATTCGTGCTTCGTCCAACAAATATAGTTTGGCATGAAACCCGACTTCAACAAGTGTGAATGAAGACTCCTTGAGCTAGCATATTCCTTCAAATTCTTACATATGGCACATGGGCAGCACATGAAACCATCGCATTTGTTTGCCTCGGCCACACGTAAGAAAGAATGCACGCCCTCAATGAACTCTTGGGAGCGATGATCAGCATTGTACATCCAATGCCGGCTCATCTGCGTTACATGACATACATACCATATTAAAACCTAGAACATAATTAGTTAATTATACGACATGCATGCCACCACACAAGGTATTAATTTATGAAAGTCTCGCTACAATGTAGACAATCCTAACTACCACTAAAAAAACTAAAGCTAAAATGCACTTCAGCAGCATAAGGATTTCGCGACCAATCCCAACTAAAACAGACACATCATGCGTTTGTTCAACATTTATGGGCTTCTTCCGCAGGATCACTGCCTCATCAGCCGCCGTAGCCGCCTGTGCAAGAGAGTTTTGCACGTGTTCAACATACTCTTCCTCCCAGTACCAGCCTAAACATTCAGTGTCATCCCACTGAAATTAAAACAAAAAATTAGAACTTTAATCTGCGAACACAAGGTTGACAAGTACCATTGTGTGTTCGTTTTGTGATGAGTGATTGTCAATGTGATCCACGAAGTAGGTTGAGTGGTGACTAACCCTACCATGGCGAAAGCTATGTGTGCGACATGTCTTTTGGCTTGTGTTGTGCAGGTGTGGAGCTCGGATGCGGTGGTCGATGGCGAGGTGAAGGTCAAGGAGGACGTGCCGTGCCGACAGACCGGGAGCGGTTAAGGACGGACGTGAGGCTTGGACCGAGGGACCCAGAGGCCGGGTGACTAGCCGCGGTGGCTGACACTTGGGACATCAACAAGTGCAAGAAGACATGGAGTGACGGTGTTGACCGGGTCAAGATGGCGGACGCGTGAGTCGAGCGAGGCTCAGGAGGACTTGGCGGGCCGACCGGTCGAGGACGGCGGTGACACGTGTCGGATGGCGGGGGACGCGTATGGAGTACGCTACTCGCGGATGGTTTGATGGTTTGGACCTCAAAACCATTGGATGGACGGTTTACGGGTTTGGGCCTCAAAACCCGGGCGGAGGTTCCGAGGAGGGACGGACGGCACGTGGCAGCATCGGGGAGTTCGCGTCGAGGCGAAGCTACCGGTGAGAAGGTGCGGTGGCCGTCGGATCAAGATTACACCGGGTTGGACAACAACGCCCTTGGGCTTAGCGGTTCAACTCATTTGTATCCAGGGGCAAAACTGGCAATGTGTAATAGCCCTATTAAATAGGATGAGGGAGCCCCCATCTCCCTTACCTCCTCCAGTTTTCATTTTCTCCTTTAGGGTTTCTTCCTCTAGTTTGCTTCCATGTATGAGAGAGGTCCACAACTCAAATTGTGACTTGGTTTTGAAGGAATCGGTGGCCGTAACCACCGTATGTCCTCCGGGATTCATGATTTAGTTGTGTTCTTGATGTGATTTTGGTGTTCTTCACGAGCTCCTTTTGTCCCTTCTTGTTTCCCCTCTCGTTTCTTTGATTTGGGACGGTTTTGGTTCGTTCTTGTTGCCTTGGATCGATCAGTGACATGAGTAGAAGCTTTCCACTGAAGGAAATCCACTAATTCCTCACGAGATCGCAGATCCGGGCAATTTTAGTTCTTGACCTATTTCTTGGGGGTTTTCTTCAATTCCTTCGATTCACGGAGTTAGAGTTTGTCTCGGGCTATGATCTTTTAGAGGTTGCCTTTCTACTCGTTTGTGAACTCTTGTGCAAAATTTCAAGTCATTTGGAGTTGATTTGATCAAGTTATGACTTGATTTAATCTTTCCCGAGAAACTGCTCGTTCATACCGGACGTGTCCGATATCATACCGGACGTGTCCGATATTTCTCACTTTGGAGTTTTGAGCTGAAATTTTGTGGAGACCTTCCCTTGGTGTCTAAAGAGCTATTGTTAAAATTTCGTGATTTTTGGACACCGTTTGATGGGGTTTTGGATTTTTCTCTTTTGGTCAGCTTGCTGCTGAAAATCCCGGACGTGTCCGATATCATACCGGACGTGTCCGGAAAATACCGGACGTGTCCGATATAATACCGGACATGTCCGATATTTGCAGGAGCAGTGCTGTTTTCTTTTGGGAGTTTGCTCGTTTGGGCTTTGATCTGTGTTCCGTTTGCTCTGTGGTGACCCACTGTGTTCTGAGGGAGCATCCACCCTTCTCTAGGGTCGTGGTCATCAAGTCTTTCGTGTATGTTTTTTGGGGATTGATGTTGGGACAGTGGTCGAAGATTTTGAAAGAAATTTGAGGCTCCCATTCACCCCCCCCCTCTGGTCGCCGTTTCCGGTCCTTCAATTGGTATCAGAGCCGGTTAAGGATCATTCCACCTTAATCGGTCCGTGATCCACGAAGGCGACATGGAGCGTGGTTCTGGCAAACCACCGCACTTCGATGGGTCAAACTATCCTTATTGGAAGATCCGCATGTCTGCGCATCTCCAGGGGATTGATTGGCTCGTCTGGGAAATTTGCGAGGATGCTACTTACGTTGTGCTCCCTACCGCGGCCCGTACCACCCAGGATCACAAGGATCGGCACAACACAAATAGCAAAGCTCGCAGTGTGCTTTTCTCGAGTCTTTCGCTTTCTGAGTTCGAGCGTGTCTCCGATTGTACTACAGCTCGAGAGATCTGGGTGAGGCTTCAGAGCTATCACGAGGGGACCGCACAGGTCAAGACCAGACTCTACGAGACGTACAAGCGCGAGTACGAGAACTTCTCTCAGCTTGATGGCGAGTCCATCGATGCCATGTTTTCCCGCTTTCAGACTATCGTCAACAAAATGAAAGCGAACAAGGCCAACCTACCTTATAGTGATCATGAGAGGGCGCTCAAGCTTCTCTATGCCCTTGATCGAAAGGTATGGGATGTGAAGGTGTCGGTGATCATCGAGTCCGCCAACTACGACACCCTCACCGTTGACGAGCTTTTCAGCAAGCTCAAGTCCACAGAGATCGACTACCAAACCCAAGCCAAGCTCAAGAATCCCTCTGCACCAACCATGGCTTTGGTCTCAGGTAGTGGTTCAAGTTCATTGACTAACCCTTCACAAGCTTCTTTCTCTTTGTCGTGCTTGATGTCAGTCACAGAGGAGCAGCTGGAGTCTCTTGGGGATGATGAGTTGGCACTCGTCATCAGTCAGTTCTCTCGGTTTCACAACAACCGTTTGAATCGCCGACGCAGTGGTGGCCCGAAGGAGGGATGCTATGGATGTGGAGATCCGGACCACTTCGTCGCGCACTGCCCCAAGAAGAAGCCCTTCATCAACAAGTACGACTCTGGCAAGCGCAAGGATAAGCACGACTACACCTCTGGCAAGCACAAGGCCAAGGGCGGTTTCGACAAGGAGGCGATCAAGAAGGCGTACCGCAGGAAGGCCAAAGCTCAAGAACGCGCCTTCCTCGCCTCCCTCAGCGACCTCGACGACGACTCCGATGATGATCACTCTTCTTGTCCCTCGACCGACGATGAGTCCGAGAAGAAGCGCGAGGACAAGCTCAACGGTCTCTGCTTTGTCGCCGGTGCAAACCGTGGTGGGTTTTGCACTATGGCGATTGACGGTGGAGCAAAGCTCAAAAAGGACGTCGACGTCGACGACGACGAAAACGAGGTACCGCCCACACTTGACTCACTTATGCTTGAGCTTGATACTATGAATGATACATTGATGAGTCAAGATAAGTTGCTTAAGCGTGCTGCCCGCGAGAGAAAAGAGTTTAAGGACCAGCTAGAGGTTGCTTTGAAGGAGTTGGAGCTTGCCAAGAGTGGTGTAGTGGTGTCAGAGGAGGAGGAGTGCGATGAGTGCGCTATACACATGTCTAACCTCTCTGACTTGCAATCCAAGTATGCTGTTTTGCTTGATGAATGTTATGAGTTGAAGTCTCGTTCTGGGTTGCTCGGTGCGTGCAAGTCCTGCTCAGGCTTGCAATCTGAGTTGGCAGAGAAGGTTGCCAAACTTGCTAAGTTTGAGAAGGCCAACTTAGATAGCATCACCACTACATGTGTTCGATGTGAAGCTTTGGTGTTGGAGCTTGAGTCCTGCAGGCACGACAAGATGGGAACCGAGGAAGAAAACACACAACTTCGGTCCATCTTGAGCTGGGTGTCGTGCAGTGAGCCCCAGTTGGGCATGATGGTGAGCCAGTTTAGGCAGGGAACTGACTCATCGGGAGTAGGCTTTGCTATAGGTGGGAAGGGTGAGCATGTCTATGGCAAGGTTGGTGAACATAGTGGTTTGAACCCAAGTGAGAAACCCACCAACACTACCAAATTGATCAAGATCCCTCCACCAGAGTCTACCAAGCCTATGATCAAAGATGGTGTGTTTGAAGAACCACCAAAAGCTCCACCATCCAAGCAAGTTTGGGTTCCCAAACCGAACCACTTTCGGAACTCACTCGATACTCTACCCAACATCTCTAGTGCACCCCTTCCTAAAGCCAAAAAGCCTCAGAGAGTGAACCACATCCACAAGAGAGTGAGTCAACCACCATCCAAGAGAGAGGTGAGGTACCACTGTGACTATTGCCATAGAGATGGTCATTTGGCTGAGTTTTGCTTTAGGAGGAAGAGAGATGAGCGGCGTGAGTACGAGTTGAACAACCGGAACATGTACCGTCCTCCCCATGGCGTACATGTACCGCCTGTTCAGAGGCACAGTGTTAGGCCTAGAGGTGCAATGCCTCAAGGTGCTAGGCCTCAGGTGGCGAGACCACGTGGTGGTCGTGCCCGGCGTGGCCCAAGTCATGACCTATATGACTCTGGACCTCGCGACGGTGGCTTTCAGTCCCACACTCCTAGCAGACCACGTTTTCCCCCACATGGTGATCGCTTCTCTCCAATGGGACATGGCACGTATGGTGTTTTTCCTAACACTTTTCCAGGGCAAATGACTCAACACTGGTATTCTCCTCATTTCACTAACCCCAGTGTTGTGCCATTTGCTCACCCCCTGTCTTTCTATTGATGCAGAGCGGAGGCCTGGAGAACACGTGGCTTGTTGATTCCGGCTGTTCACGCCACATGACCGGAAGTTCCAAATGGTTCTCCAGCCTCGACCCCATGCAATACAAGGAGTACATCACATTTGGGGACAATAGCAAAGGTAAGGTGCTATCTCGTGGGACCATTCGGGTCAATGAGTCTTTTATCTTGAAGGACGTTGCTTTGGTTTCAAGCCTGCATTTTAATTTGCTCTCTGTTTCGCAACTCCTTCAAGATGGGTTTGAGGTGCGCTTTAAGACTGGACTTTCTCGTGTGCTCGATTCTCAGGGACATCTAGTTTGTCAGATCGTTCCTTTTGGCCGAGTTTTCAGAGCTGATTTCTCTCAGTCTTTCGGTTCTTCTCGCTGTTTGGTTGCCGGATCTTCTTCTGATTTGTGGAAGTGGCATAGGAGACTTGGTCACTTGAGCTTCGATCTCTTAGTGAGGTTGAGTTCTCTTGACATGATCCGAGGATTGCCCAAACTTAAGTTTGAGAAGGATCTGGTATGCCATCCCTGTCGCCACGGAAAGATGGTGGCTGCTTCCCATCCTCCAGTGACTCAGGTCATGACCACGAGACCCGGTGAGCTACTCCATATGGACACTGTTGGTCCGGCTCGAGTTCGGTCAGAGGGAGGGAAGTGGTACGTTCTAGTGATCGTGGATGATTTTTCTCGTTATTCTTGGGTGTTTTTCATGGAGGGTAAGGACGAAGCGTTTTCTCATGCTCGTGACTTGATCTTGAGGTTGCAAACTGAGTTACCAAAGAATGCCATACGAGCTATCCGCAGTGACAATGGCACTGAGTTCAAAAACTCTCAGTTTGACACCTTTTGTGCTTCCTTGGGTCTTGAACATCAGTTTTCTTCGCCCTATGTCCCTCAGCAGAATGGTGTTGTTGAGCGCAAAAATCGGACTTTGGTTGAAATGGCCAGGACGATGCTCGATGAGCATAGGACTCCTAGGCGTTACTGGGCCGAAGCCATCAACACCGCCTGCCATGTTTCAAACCGCATTTTTCTTCGTGCTTTCTTAAAGAAGACATCCTACGAATTGCGGTTTGGGCGTCCACCCAAGGTGAGTCATTTTTGAGTCTTCGGTTGTAGGTGCTTCATTCTTAAGCAAGGTAATCTTGACAAGTTTGAATCTAGATCTTCAGACGGTATATTTCTCGGTTACGCTTCTCATTCACATGCGTACCGTGTGCTTAATCTTGAGACTAACCGTGTCGTGGAGACTTGTGAAGTCACCTTCGATGAAACCATGCCCTCTTCTATTTCGGTCTTTGAACGTGCAGGTGATGAAGAGATGGGTGATAGCATTTTTGTTGAGGATGACGATGACGTCGATTGGGATGATCCCAAGCCATCTCAACCGGCTGCCCCGATCGAGCCAGCTTCGACCACTTCGGCTCACGGCCCCGAGCCCTCCACCTCTACTTCATGGGGTCCATGCGAGCCGCTTCCTCAATCGACTGAGGAGGCCCCAGCTGTGGATGAGGGGGAGGCGACTTCGTCTTTGGGTGCACCTCGACATATCCAGCGACGCCATCCTCCTCAGACCATGATCGGCGACATCGATGAAAGGGTAACGCGTTCCAAGTCTTATCATATTTCCCATTTTGCTCATTCTGCTTTTGTAGCTTCTTTTGAGCCTCGAGATATTGGACACGCACTATCTAATGCCGATTGGGTTAATGCTATGCACGAGGAGTTAGAGAACTTTGAGCGGAACCAAGTGTGGGTTTTAGTTCCACCTCCACCAGAGTGTCACCCCATAGGTACAAAGTGGGTTTACAAGAACAAGCAGAGTGAGGATGGGGTGGTGGTGAGAAACAAGGCGAGATTAGTGGCTCAGGGTTTTTGCCAAAAAGAGGGAATAGACTATGAAGAAACCTTTGCTCCTGTTGCCCGTCTAGAAGCCATTAGGATTCTTTTAGCATTTGCAGCTTCGAAAGGGTTCAAGCTGTATCAGATGGATGTAAAGAGTGCCTTCTTGAATGGGTACATAGAGGAAGAGGTTTATGTGAGGCAACCCCCTGGCTTTGAAAATCCAAAGTACCCCAACCATGTTTTTAAACTCCACAAAGCCTTGTATGGTTTGAAACAAGCCCCGAGAGCCTGGTATGAGCGTTTGAAAGCTTTCTTGCTTGATAAGGGTTTTAGGATGGGTTCCGTAGATAAGACTTTGTTCCTCCTCAAGCAAGGCACAGACATCCTTTTGGTTCAGATATACGTGGATGATATAATCTTTGGTGGCTCTTCTCATGCTCTTGTTGCCAAGTTTTCAGATACTATGAGCAGGGAATTTGAGATGAGCATGATGGGCGAATTGACTTTCTTCCTTGGGCTGCAAATCAAGCAAACTCGTGAGGGGACGTTCGTGCACCAAGGCAAGTACACCAAGGACGTGCTCAAGAAATTTGATATGGGTGAGGCCAAGCCTCTTTCGACGCCCATGTCAACCACGACGGCCCTGGATGAGGACAAGGAGGGAGAAGCCGTGGACCAGAAGGAATACCGAAGCATGATTGGGTCCCTGCTGTACCTAACGACGACGAGACCAGACATCTAGTTCGCAGTCTGCTTGTGCGCGCGCTTTCAGTCTTCGCCGCGCACGTCTCATCGTCAAGCCATCAAGCGGATCCTCAGGTACCTTCGTTTCACACCCGAGTTTGGTCTTTGGTTTTCAGCCTCCTCCTCTCTTTCTCTTTGCGGGTATTCTGATGCAGATTATGCTGGTTGTCGTGTTGAGAGGAAGTCCACTTCGGGGACTTGTCAGTTTCTTGGATCTTCTCTTGTGTCTTGGTCTTCTCGCAAGCAGTCTAGCGTCGCCCAATCCACCACAGAAGCTGAGTATGTTGCTGCTGCTGCTTGTTGTTCCCAGTTGCTTTGGATGATAGCTACTCTGAGAGACTTTGGGTTAGAGTTTAGGTGAGTGTCTTTGTTTTGTGACAGCACCAGTGCCATAAGTGTAGCCAAAAACCCAGTCCTTCACTCAAAGACAAAGCACATAGAAGTCCGCTTTCACTTCTTGCGTGACCACTATGAGAAAGGTGATATCGATCTGCACCACATTGATACCCAAAACCAGCTCGTAGATATCTTCACCAAACCACTTGACCAAGCCCAGTTTGCTCGCTTGCGAGGGGAGCTTGGAGTTTGTTTCCCTTTTTAGAGGAGGAAAACTTTGGTTGTTGTATTCTAGTTTTGCTTTTCCTTGTAGTTTAGCCTGTGTTTTTGTTTTTTACTTGCATATCATATCATCATGTATCATATTGCATTCTGAGCTTCATCCTTATAGTAGCGAGATTGACACTATGCTCTTGTTGGAGATGTTATGGATATACATGATGTGCTTTTGGCTTAGGCTCCTCTTGATCAATTGATGCATGTTATGAGCTAAGCTTGTTTTCCAAACTGTGAACTTGATTAAAACTTGTTGAAACATGAAATGTGTTCACCACTACTTGTGGCACTAGCATGTGTAGAATGTGTCGAGATCTTTTTCTTGCTTCATGTATATGCTTAGTTGCTACGGCTCATACTTTGAGTTACACACTTGCTTGAGAAACTTGAATTTGTGCTAAAACTTGAAAATCAAACTCAGTGATTTGAAAAGATCGGGATGGGTCTGTACTATCCTATGTCAGAGTATCGAGACAGCTCCAAATTGCACTTATTGGTGAACTTGAGCTCTGTAATGGATATCGAGATCATTGTCTTAAGCTTCTGATTGCCTTTGGCATAGGCTTGACATGGTCGCTAAGTCAGGTTTTGATGGCACAGATAACCTCCCGCACACACTTGTCTGACAAACTTTGGTAATAAGCTGCATAACTCTGATAAATTTCAATTGGTGTCTAAAATTTGATCAAACCACAAGTTTGTCTCATGACATGATGTGTGAACTTTGTTTGGGGTAGTTCACTTTGCATACATGTGTAGCACAAGGTCGATCTCCTGTCTATTTTTGCTATGTGCTCCTTTGGTGGTGAACCCTCTTTTAGAATTGCTCAAACTTGATCAAACCTGCTTAAATGCCATATTTCGTTTCATTTGGTCACTTTGAGCATTTGCTAGCACTTGTATGTGTTGCTATATATACATGACAGCATCAACTAGAGCCTCTTTTCAATCTACTTACTATAATCTTGAAGCTTCTGCATTCGTGCATTTCTGCATTCATAGCATAATTTGAAGGGAAGATGCAATCTTTGGGCTCTAGCTTGATAAGTGCATGTGTCAACAAGGGGGAGAAGTTTTCCACACTCACAATGACACAAGGGGAAGAAACTTCCAATTTCACCTAAAGTTGAGAGATATGCATTCATTTGAGAGAGATTGCACTTGTTCAGGGGGAGTTGCATTTGAGGTGTTTGGCTAGATGTGTTGAGCCTTTGCCTCTTCTGGAGGGTCTAGCAGTTTTTCGGTTTTTCGGGCTTTGCTAGTGGTGTTGAGCCCGTTGCCTCTTCTTGAGGGCTAGCTTTGTTTTACTTGGTTGCGTCGAGCCGTTGCCCATGTCTTTGGGGACCAAGTTTTGCTCACTTTCAAATGACCCAGTTCTTGGCTTTTCTTTGGCTTTTGGTCATTTGGGTGAGTTCTTTCTTTTCTCTTCTTCTTCTTTTTCTTTTGCTCAAGCTGTTCGTGTATTGGTGTTGACAATGCACTCATCAAGGGGGAGATTGCGAACACAAGGTTGACAAGTACCCTTGTGTGTTCGTTTTGTGATGAGTGATTGTCAATGTGATCCACGAAGTAGGTTGAGTGGTGACTAACCCTACCATGGCGAAAGCTATGTGTGCGACATGTCTTTTGGCTTGTGTTGTGCAGGTGTGGAGCTCGGATGCGGTGGTCGACGGCGAGGTGAAGGTCAAGGAGGACGTGCCGTGCCGACAGACCGGGAGCGGTGAAGGACGGACGTGAGGCTTGGACCGAGGGACCCAGAGGCCGGGTGACTAGCCGCGGTGGCTGACACTTGGGACATCGACAAGTGCAAGAAGACATGGAGTGACGGTGTTGACCGGGTCAAGACGGCGGACGCGTGAGTCGAGCGAGGCTCAGGAGGACTTGGCGGGCCGACCGGTCGACGACGGCGGTGACACGTGTCGGATGGCGGGGGACGCGTATGGAGTACGCTACTCGCGGACGGTTTGATGGTTTGGACCTCAAAACCATTGGATGGACGGTTTACGGGTTTGGGCCTCAAAACCCGGGCGGAGGTTCCGAGGAGGGACGGACGGCACATGGCGGCATCGGGGAGTTCGCGTCGAGGCGAAGCTACCGGTGAGAAGGCGCGGTGGCCGTCGGATCAAGATTACACCGGGTTGGACAACAACGCCCTTGGGCTTAGCGGTTCAACTCATTTGTATCCAGGGGCAAAACTGGGAATGTGTAATAGCCCTATTAAATAGGATGAGGGAGCCCCCATCTCCCTTACCTCCTCCAGTTTTCATTTTCTCCTTTAGGGTTTCTTCCTCTAGTTTGCTTCCATGTATGAGAGAGGTCCACAACTCAAATTGTGACTTGGTTTTGAAGGAATCGGTGGCCGTAACCACCGTATGTCCTCCGGGATTCATGATTTAGTTGTGTTCTTGATGTGATTTTGGTGTTCTTCACGAGCTCCTTTTGTCCCTTCTTGTTTTCCCTCTCGTTTCTTCGATTTGGGACGGTTTTGGTTCGTTCTTGTTGCCTTGGATCGATCAGTGACATGAGTAGAAGCTTTCCACCGAAGGAAATCCACTAATTCCTCACGAGATCGTAGATCCGGGCAATTTTAGTTCTTGACCTATTTCTTGGGGGTTTTCTTCAATTCCTTCGATTCACGGAGTTAGAGTTTGTCTCGGGCTATGATCTTTTAGAGGTTGCCTTTCTACTCGTTTGTGAACTCTTGTGCAAAATTTCAAGTCATTTGGAGTTGATTTGATCAAGTTATGGCTTGATTTAATTTTTCCCGAGAAACTACTCGTTCATACCGGACGTGTCCGATATCATACCGGACGTGTCCGATATTTCTCACTTTGGAGTTTTGAGCTGAAATTTTGTGGAGACCTTTCCTTGGTGTCTAAAGAGCTATGGTTAAAATTTCGTGATTTTTGGACACCGTTTGATGGGGTTTTGGATTTTTCTCTTTTGGTCAGCTTGCTGCTGAAAATCCCGGACGTGTCCGATATCATACCGGACGTGTCCGGAAAATACCGGACGTGTCCGATATTTGCAGGAGCAGTGCTGTTTTCTTTTGGGAGTTTGCTCGTTTGGGCTTTGATCTGTGTTTCGTTTGCTCTGTGGTGACCCGCTGTGTTCTGAGGGAGCATCCACCCTTCTCTAGGGTCGTGGTCATCAAGTCTTTCGTGTATGTTTTTTGGGGATTGATGTTGGGACAGTGGTCGAAGATTTTGAAAGAAATTTGAGGCTCCCATTCACCCCCCCCCCCCCCTCTGGTCGCCGTTTCCGGTCCTTCATAATCACAATCATCATGAAAATAAGTATAAATTAACCATAATCATCAAATGCGACAAAATAACTCACATTGCGATCCGGACACTTGTAGAAGATACGGCCCTTGTTGGGACACTCCTTCCTCACCCGGTACTCTATCACAATCTTCTCATCACACTTGCCGCATGCAATGAGAGGGAGGTCCGGCCTCAGTCGCTTTGAAACCCGATGAGAGGCCGAGGACCCGGAAGTAGTTGCCATCTACTCTCTATACTCATTTTTTTATATAATATAAATTTCTCATTTTATAAACAAATAAAATTAAAAAAACTCTAAAATTCTCTATATCTCTAAACCATGAAGTGTGCTATGCATGCTAGAAATGAAAGCTGAATACTAGTTTTGAATAACTACTTTAACCTTCCTTCATCCAAATATGCAAACTTTAAAGTGATTTTGAGCTTAAATGGTTTACAAATAAAAAAAATTCTACCATAAAAAACCACATATATCTAGTCCACAAAATGAGATATGCTACTGATGAAACATGAGAGTATAAAGTTGGTAACCTTTAGAACCGAAGAATCGATGGAGGAATCGAAGAAGATCTTGTGATTACCGGCGATGAGGAAGAAGAGAGGCCGGCGATGAAGCAAGAACACTGAGCTCGAAGTGGCTCGGGCTCGGGGAGGAAGAAGGGCTATATAGGAGGGAAACTGTAGTCCCGGTTGGAGACAGCAACCGGGACTAAAAGTCCCTTTCTAGTCCTGGACGGAGCGTCCAGCCAGGAGTAGACTTTTACTCCCGGTTGGAGGTACCAACCGGGAGTAAAAGTTAACCTTTAGTCCCGATTGGTAGATCCAACCGGGACTAAAGGTCCCCTGCAGCAAAAGCCTGCCGCAGTAGTCGTTGGGCAGGGACCTTTAGTCCCGGTTGGAGCTACCAACCAGGACTAAAGATCTCTCTAGTACCGGGCGCGAAAAATACCGGGACTAAAGCCAAATTTCGAGGTGGGATCAAATGTCGTTTCTCTACTAGTGTATTGTTCAGCAGAAAAGTGGTGTGATGATATCTTGTTTTTTTCTGCCTACAGCAAGTTCTCTGAAATCTGCACTTCGTCAAAGGTCTCCAATCCATTTCCAACAGTCGATCTTTTCCTGGTTGTCTACGAGGATACTCTCAAATGGAAGACCATCTCTGAGTCTATGGTGACCAATGGGGCTGAAGAGGGATTCTTCGAGAAATCAACTAAGCATTGGGTTGGCGCTGCATTAGCCACGGATCTTGAGGTCCTCAAGCTGCTGAACGGTGCCACTGGATCCTTCTCTAGGACGAGGAGCACCAACAAGCCAAATGCATCTTCAGTGGAACCACCAAGAACAAGCCTGTCGAAGAAGCCAACACATGGAGCTTCAGCAAAAGTGCAGTCTAAGGTTGCACCAAGCTCTCCACTGAGGTGCACATGGAGTAACACCGAGAGCATGAGTGAGACAGCTGAGCTTGCCAAGTCCTTGTGGCGTGAGATGCATACGTGGTTCCTGACTTTTGTGGACGAGGCACTGGATGTGGGCTTCCACCTGTTCGAAGATCCTCAGGACTCAGGTCTGGATCCTCTGTTACTACATTATTGTGTTACATTTGGGACATCGTACTTGTCGAGACTGTCAAGATAACCATCTGATAATTCGAGGAATATAATTCTATCACTGCCTGCATTGTGACTGGAATTGTAGTAGTAAATAACTCTTTCTGAAGCGTTATAACCGTGTTAATTGAAAATGATCTTGAACTTGAAGGTATACCATTTGAGTGTGTTGTATTGTCGTTCAAACGAAAGATCTTCCAAGGTACACTCAGATGGGATTATAAACGGATGACTGCCAAATTCATGCTAGGGAAAACCCAAAGTATGACTTAACCATGAACATTGAACAGCATACTTGATTCATTGGATCATAGCCTTGATCAGATTTGGTTATGCAAATTAAGATCTGACATAGCTAGATGGTGTTGGATATGGATAGGATAGTAGACAAAGAAACATTGTTGGGAAAAAAACTGAAGTATGAAGTGACTGTATAACCTTAATTGTTGGCTCAGAAAATCATAACCATGGTTAACTATGATCCTTTCAGTAATAACCATTTTCAAATAGATATGTACTGTGAACAGTTCTGTCGCAATGTTTGCTTAATTTGCAAAATTGGTGCTATGACTACAAATTAATTGAAAGAAAATTCCAAGCACATGGTGCGACGATCATAACTGTTACAGTTAGTTTGGAATTTCAAACATATAGCTACATATATATATATAGAATGGTGTATTGGTCATTTTCAGGTTCAGAGTCTGATTTTTTTTTCTGCATATCATTAGGTAGCATGGTTGGATAAACCCATTTTGCCTGTGTACAACAGAAAGCCGTGTCCTTGTAGTGTATAGTAGAATGTTTTGTGCCTGTACAGTAAACATTTCTTCTTTGTCTCTATCATCAGGAAGCAATGTCGAGGCGACTAAGTGATGCTACAACGGAACAATCCAGTAATGACGATTCATCTGTTGATGAGAGGCCAAAGCCTCGTAAGAAGATAGAATCTACCTCAGTAAAGGCAAAAACCACAGCTCCAAAAATTATACTTCACGATCCTAAATGGACTGACGGCAGCATTCCATCGGATGCATTTCCTGATAAACTCTCAAAAATTGGAAAGGTAAGCAACTCTATTTTATTGGCTCAGTCTCCATTTAGTGTTCCTGACTTGACTTGAGTTTCTAATATAATTTCTACTGAATTTCAGGAAGCTTTTGAAAGGAGAGATTTAGCAGCAACTGCTGCAGCTAACGCCCTGCAAGAGGCATTGGTCTCTGAATCTGTAATCAGGAATATAAGGTATTTGGACACATATATTTTCCCTGTCTAAAAACAAAACCAGTGCATTTGTTCAGCAGAAAAGTGGTGCGATAATATCTTGTTTATTTCTGCCTATTGTTCAGCAGAAAAGTGGTGTGATAATATCTTGTTTATTTCTGCCTACAGCAAGTTCTCTGAAATCTGCACTTCGTCAAAGGTCTCCAATCCATTTGCAACAGTCGATCTTTTCCTGGTTGTCTACGAGGATACTCTCAAATGGAAGACCATCTCTGAGTCTATGGTGACCAATGGGGCTGAAGAGGAATTCTTCGAGAAATCAACTAAGCATTGGGTTGGCGCTGCAATAGCCACTGATCTTGAGGTCCTCAAGCTGCTGAACGGTGCCACTGGATCCTTCTCTAGGACAAGGAGCACCAACAAGCCAAATGCATCTTCAGTGGAACCACCAAGAACAAGCCTGTCCAAGAAGCCAACACATGGAGCTTCAGCAAAAGTGCAGTCTAAGGTTGCACCAAGCTCTCCACTGAGGTGCACATGGAGTAACACCGAGACAGCTGAGCTTGCCAAGTCCTTGTGGCGTGAGATGCATACGTGGTTCCTGACTTTTGTGGACGAGGCACTGGATGTGGGCTTCCACCTGTTCGAAGATCAGAACGTCGCTAGCAAGGGAAAGCACAGCAGCCACATAACGATGGTCCTCTCACAGTTCAAGAAGATCAGCGACTGGTTGGACCAAGTAGGGAAGATTGCAGAGGAGGAGAGGACCAAGGAGAAGATCGAGTGCTTGAAGCGCAAGATCTATGGGTTTGTCATTAGCCACATGGGGTCTGCATTCGAGAGCTCTGTCTCGGTTTCTTCCAGGAGTTGAGGGGATGCTTCATGCTCTGAAGCTTGCTGCTCACAGTTTCTGTTCACATTGGTTCTTCAAATTGTTAAGATTTAAAGGTTACACAATCATGTAGCCTGTTGGTGCAGTTCTTTGTTTTCTTTTGGGGTGCCTAATTTATGACTTGTTTCGTCATGTGAATAAATTATCGTATTATCATTATGGATTGCCTTATGTGTGGTTTGTCAGGTATGATTATGAAGAGAGCGAGGCTATCACCATTTCTTGGTTCAGTTTGCATTTTGTTGTGAGTTTGTGACCATATGTCCATGTCAGCCGTCGTACTGAGAGCTGTAACTATGCGCAGATTGAGATGATTATGCCCTTTCAAAGCAAAAGGCATATGCAACGGTAAAGACAATCATGCTGCTGCCTATAACTTTTTCTCTTTATGCAACGGTAAAGCAAAAGTCATCTTGTCAAATGTGTCTGGAGTAGTATCTCCAGGTCATGTTTTTCAGTTTTCACTAGGCAGTGATTTCCTTTGGTACTCAGTCCATTGGATGGGTGTGCAGTACAACACAAAAAACAGAGATGTCTTTTCTGTAAACTAGTGATACAGCACCAGGAAAACAGCACGCCCATTTCTTGGGTTCTTCAATTTCTGAGAAATTCACCCTTCTCCTTGTTCTGCTTGATTGCTCAATGTGCATACGTGAATGTTGCTGAGTTTACTTTGAGTATGCAACTGATGTAACATTTTTGAACAAACCAACACAAAAGAAACTCCCGGGTCCTGAATGACATCCACTGAAGGCAACACCACACGAGAACCAACCGAATTTCAAGTGTTCCATCATCAAGCCATCTGGTAGACTGACAGTTGCATTCTAATTGGACTGTAACATGAAAACGTTGAGCCATATATAAATGTCGGCGAAGTGTAAAATCTGAGCACTGAAATTAAACGTTGATATTTGTGAGGACCCTACTACGATGTCCTCATAATTGGCATTCAATACTAGCATTTCAAGAAAAGATCTAAAGAACATATTTTGACTAGTGAGGCATTTAATGGTAGTAGTTTATATTTGTAATCTGTAGCTGATTCATGATCATCATTAGGTAAAAAGTTTAGAAGTTGACTCTCCTTTGGTTGTTTTTGGGCTAATGTACTTTCTTTGTTTTCTTTTAGAATTTTTTCTATCAGCTAAATGAAATGGAATTGCACACTGCCGTGGCCGTATGGTGTCCTTCACCGGTTGGATTTGTCGCCATATTAATGGTTATTGAATTCATCAGACGAAGAGAGGACACTGATGATTGCTGATCCTGAGCTGGGTGGAGCTTCCGTGCCAGTGAATGTTGGATGGTCCAATGCAGTTTTTAACATTGAACAGAGGTCCTGGGAATGATCCAGTAGATTAAGCTCTTTCATATTCTTTATTTGTGCAGATTATGATATAGATATCCTGAAGTTTTGTTTTTGTTTTCTTCAAACACGCAGGAGAGTTACGTACGTACATACAGATTGTAGTAAAATGTCTGATTTTCACCTCGAGCCGTTTGAGTTTCCATAGTAAATTCTTCGATCTTGACATTACATTATATACAGTAGTACGCATGCAGGAAATGAAGGAGCGCTCGCCTCGCGTAACAAACACCACCTGAACGACCTGACCCACCTGCTTCATTTTATAAAGCAGATCGACCAGCAGCCGTCGCCCGCACCTCGCCCGCTCGCCGTCCCACCTCCACCACCACCGGCACCGCCTCGCGCAATCGCGCTCGACTGCCACTGCTTCCGCCGACGAAGCGCGCCACCGCACAGGCCACAGCCCACCTCAGCACCCAACGCCGCCAACGTCAACGAGGAAACCACCACCGTCAAGAGGACCGTCGCCGCCCTCGGTCCCGCCGACCCCGCCGGGCCGCCAGTCAAGCGCCGTCGGCTCACGTTCGCGTCCCCGCCGCCTTCGTTGTCCGTGAAAGCCGCGACCCTCGCGGCGGGCGACGTCTCCGTCTCCCTCCGCTGGGAAAACACTAACAGCGCCGAGGGCGCGGGCGGTTAGGGGCACGCGCACGCCCACCAGGGCGACGTCGTCGTCGTCCGTGAAACCCGCCGCCTGGCTGGCGCGGTCTCCCACCCGCTTCGCCGGAAAAAGCGCCCCGCGGCTGGTCAGAGGCATCCGCACGCCGGGGGCGACGTCGTCGCCGTCCGTGAAAGCTGCCTCGCGGGCGCCTCGCTCTGCCGGAAAAGCAGCCACGCCGGCGGTCAGGGGCACTCCAAAAACGGCGACCTCCAAGCACCTGCTATGAAAATTGGACCTTTCCCTTTCTCAAATTGCAAATTTGGTTTTGTCACTCCTGCTCGGCCATGGTGTCTGTGTCACCAACACCGGCAACACCACACATCAGATCCCGCCATCCACGCCCATCAGCAGCTAGCCCGTCGCCGCCGGCCTGCATTAGCAACCCGTGCCCACGATCAGGACGGCCCCTGGCCTAGCGTCCTCCACTGCTCAGCCCGCCGGCGATTGCTGCCACTCCCAGCAACTGCGCTGTGCGCCGTCCGCGAACCGGCGCCCGCCGCCCAAATCGCCGGTGCTTTTTCATGCATGGCTGTTTTGGGCCTTTGGCAGATCTATACTCCAGTCCCTCCTATATGGCTGTTTTGGGCCCCGATGTGACGAGATCTTGAGAAACCCATGCTCATTTCAGCCCATTTGCATACTTCACTGCTTAGCCGGCGCTAAGTCTTCTCCATTTAGCCAATTTACCGCCCGCTATTAGTTTTAAACTTCAAACATACATATAGCGTGACATAATCGTGTATTATTAGTCATTTTCTGGTTCATAGTTGTGGTTATTTTCTCTCCATTTTACTCGGTAGCATGGCTACTGGATAACCATTTTGCATGTGCACAATAGAAAGTTTTTTTTTTTTGAAGAATCACAACAGAAAGTATTGGTGTCCTTGTTCAGGATACATTATTCTGCACCTTTTCATTAAACACTTCTTCGTCGTCGCTATTATCAGGAAGCAACGTCGAGACGACTAAGGATTTCATCAGAAATCAGAAAGGTAGGCAGCTGTAGTTTAATTTGTTGTTGGCCTCACAATCTCCGTTCATACGGAGTTCCTGACTTGAGTTTCTATCTAATATACAATTTCCTTACCAAATTTAGAAGGAAGCTACTGAAATAAGAGACACAGAAGCAATCCTTGCAGCTAGCCACCTGGAAAAGGCATCGATCTGTGATTCACTTCTCAGGAACGAAAGGTATATATATTTAGAGACATCTATTTTTCCCCAGATCCGAGTCGAACGCAATGCACAATTCCATTCAAATTAAAGGACGAATGCCCAGTGTATTGTATTGTATTTGTGATAATTAATGTCTTGTTCATTTCTGCTGCCTACACAGCGAATTCTCTGATATCTGCGATTCTGCAATGGTCTCCGATCTACTCCCAACAGTTGAACCTTTCCTCGGTGTCTATGAAGATACGCTTCGGTGGAAGGACGTCGCGGAGTCTGTGGTATCCGAGGAGCTACAAAGAGCACGGCGAAGGAGAGGACGGCTGAGCTTGCCAAGGACTTGTGTGGGCAGATGCAAAGATGGTTCCTGGCTTTTGTGGAGGAGGCACTGGATGTGGAGAACAAGTGGAAGCACAGCAGCGACACACCGACGCTTCTCTCACAGTTCGAAAAGATCAGCGACTGGTTGGAGCAGGTACATCATCAGATCGTGGAGGAGGAGGAGTGGACCAAGGAGATGATCATGCGCTTGAAGCACAGGATCGGTCACAACTTAAGACGATTAAAAGAGTAGGGTCCTGTGCCTCCGAGAACTGAGTCTCGTCGGTCTCATCAGTAAGACCACCATAGACTGTTTTGCAGTACACTACTGGAAACTACGAGTTTCCCTAGAGTTCAAATTCCTAGGGAAAAGCCTTAAAACCGTAGGGAACCTGATCCCCTACCGTATTTCGTAGGGAAACAGTCCTAGGGAACATGTTGACGGGAAATAGGAAGGTGCCCTACAGTTTGTCTGGGAACCGTAGGGGATTTTGGTTTCCCTAGGAAAAAGGCTCCCAAGGGAACCTGCTGCGCATGCTGACACAAGAACACAAAACCAACGTGTAAAGTTTGTCCCTAGAACTTAAGTTCCCTAGGAAACTGATCTGTAGGGAAATAAATCTGGCATGGCACCATATTTGACCTCAAATAATTCTAATGATTTCATATACAAAATTTAAATTTGAACACGTTGACAACCATCAGCAATAATTTAATGCATTCAGCTCAAACAGTGCATTATCACATTACAATTATGGTGTTCACTGATAATAGCTATCCATCTAACAGTTAATCACTAACTCAAATGGAGTTGTCTAATCCATGCTAGTTTTGGCAACAGAATATAGGTGCCATGTTTTGGCGACAAAAGATAAGTGCCATGTTTTGGCAGCATAAGTTTTCAGAAAAATGGAAACTCGTCGGTCGGAGGAGAGTAGTTGCCACCACCGCTTGTAGTTCCTGCATTTTCATGGCCACGGAATCTTCCTTGAGCAATCCTACTCAATGTTTCTTCAGGACTTTCTATCCCAGCACAAGAGCCACCAGTACAAGCCTATTCAATTGAACAAATGGGATTTTATTAAATATAAGTGGAAACTTCATGGTAAACGCTATGCCAAAAAATAGGTTCAAAGATAGCATTTGAAAATAGGTCTCACAAGACTAGCCGAGATGTGTACAACAGTTAACATTAATAAATAAAAGATGGAAGCACACCATGTAATAGAAATTGGAAATCAAGATGCTAATGCTATGGCAGACATGTATTTTTGCTAGAAGAACTGCACTCATTTGCAGCTACAGCTACTGTGCACGTGAGAGAGACAGGAACAATGGATAGAAGGCAAATGGTGCAGCAGCAGCCCTACAAATAACTGCAGTCAAACATATAGTATAGTAATACGCCAATGCAGGGCAAATGTAGCAGCTACAGCCCTACAAATAACTACAGTTGCAGCCCTTCAAACCAGCAATTATACAAAGACAACACACAAAAACAGTACAATTAGACTTACATCATTAGGAGATGGATTTGAAGATGGTACATCGGCATACACAGGAGGCACAGGTGGTACATCGGCATACACAGGAGGCACAGGTGGTGGAGGGATGGGAGCAGGAACAGATGTGACAGGCAAACCATTTACCTCAGCAACTCTCTACAGTTCAATAATCAAATGTATATGTATACTGATTAACATGTAACTCAAGTGGCAATAAGATGGATAGAAAAAGGATGCATGTGAGACGTCACCTCCATAAATTTTTGCATGCTCTCAGTGTAAGCATGTACCATTGTACTCCACGCCGACACATTTTGGGCATATTCCTTGGCCACACGACCATCATGAGCTTCCCTTCTTAATCGCTCATCTTCCTCTTGGCGTTGACGCCTAGCAGCCATTGCAGATTCACGACTTCTCCTTAAGTTAGGGAGGACTTCTTTGTCATTGACCATCCCATTAAATGTAGCCCATTTTCCATGTGGGCGGCCACAAGAGCATTCATAAAGAGCTCTAACATCAACCGGCGAGTGCAACCAATCAAAATCTGGTCCATTTAGTTCCATGGCCTTAGCTTTGTATTTCTCCTGCCACATAAATAAAATAATGTGTGGGCATTTGACAAAGAAGTAAAAGAGAGATCAGCAATTCATATGTACAGAAACCTACTAAAATCGAGCTAAATTCATATGAACAGCCAGCAATTCATATGTATAGAAGCAATTCATATGTACTGAAACCATACTATTAAAATCTGGCTAAAACTGGTTAAAATTCTTGTTGTACAGAATCCATGTACCATACTAGGAACAAGCAGGAACAAGCAGCTATGACAAGTAGAAACAAGCAGCTATGAGAAGTAGGAACAAGCACTACAGCTTGCAACAATAAGCTGCTGCCAGCATTCAGCATTAACTGTAGTGTTCTATATGAGCTAGTAGCTGCAAATGCTTATAATCCTAAGCTCCGAAAAGAGAGAAGGTATATCACAATTTCCATTTTACTTTCCATTGTCACAATACTGCACTTACCAAGCATGCAGTTGCCTCTTCTGTGTTGAGTGAAGTAATATCTTCAGGATTTGAACCTCTATGAGTATGGACCCATGCCTCTATCTCACATACTTGTCTTCCTAATTTCTTTGACTACAAAACCTCCTTCTTCTGGGGTCTGTTTAGGGAAAAGGGTGCTCTAGGCCTATCCCACAAGCCATTTGGCTTCTCAACAAGGTTGAGATGTCTCCTATTGCACATCAAGGCTTGGTCGAGTCTAGCCTTGTTATTATCCTTGGTCTTGTCAGCCATGTCAAGACATGTAGCAAAAATAGCTTCAGCTACATTTTTTTCAGTATGCATAGCATCAATGTGATGTGGACGCATAAGTAGAGGGAAATATGGCAATTCCCACAGAAATGGGATGTGAGTCCAATTGTGGACAGTACCATAACCTTCAAATGATTTCTCTTTGACTTCATTCATGTATGCTAGCACCTCTTGCCATGTTAACCGATGTGGAGGCGTGTCATACACTGCTACGCCCTTCCTAAATGCATTCTTCTGGTCCCTGAAACTATGGTCAGCTGGCAAGAACCTTCTATGGCAATCAAACCAACTGTACTTGTGCCCATTTGGTAGCCAAGTGCTGTCCACATCTGCCATACAATCAAAACAGGCCAAACCACCGTGTGTTGACCATCCAGAGAACATACCCAATCCAAGATAGTCATGGATGGAAGTATGATATGCAACCTTCATTTGAAAATTTTGCTTTGAAAAGCTATCATAGGTGAGAACTCCTGGCCAAGCTTCCTTGATCTCATCAACAAGTGGCCGCATGAAGACATTCATATTCTTGCCAGGATGCTCCGGTCCAGGAATCACTAAACTAAGAAATATATTTTCCTCCTTCATACAAAGAGCTGGAGGTAAGTTCAGAGGAATTGAAAAAACTGGCCAGCAAGAATATTGAGCTTTTCCATAGCCAAATGGGTTGAAGCCATCTGTCGCCAAAGCAATCCGAACATTCCTCGGGTCCATTGCAAACTCTGGGCAAGATGTATTGAAATGTGTCCATGCCTCAGCATCAGAAGGATGCACCATAACATTTGGGTTGGCTCGCCTACCCTCCTTGTGCCACCGCATGTGCTTTGCAGTGTTTGGCTCCATGAACAACCGCTGCAACCTTGGTATGAGTGGGAGATATCGTAGAACCTTACGTGGTATGGGTTTTCGTTTCTGCCCTTGGTGTGCTGGTTCAGTAACTACATATCTACTCTCCCCACAGAAATCACATTTATCCTTGTTCTTATCTTCTTTGTAGTATATCATGCAATTGTTTGTACAAGCATCTATCTTGATGTAAGGCATTTTTAGACCACGAAGAAGACACTGGCACTCATACAAAGATTTTGGCATCTTATGGTTCTGAGGCAGTACATCACCAAACAAATCCAATAATTTATTAATGCATTCTACGGGGAGATTGTATTGTGACTTAACTGCCATCAAGCGTGCTGCAGCAGTTTGCAGTGCAACACTAGTGTAGCTATGGAGCGGCTCTTTTGAAGCTTCTAACAAAGCATAGAATGCATTAGCATCAGCTGTTGGTTCATGCTCTACACTATCTGTTTGCATTGCATCACCCCAATCAGCTAACATTTGATCTAAACCATCGGCAGTATCGTACGCATAATCCATTGTAGGCTGACTAATAGGCCGCTGACCATGTTCAGTCCATGTAAAATAGCCAGGCATAAACCCTCTTTTACACAAATGCATGCTCATGACGTCTCTTCTCCGTCTAACTCTATTGCGACAATCTGAACACGGACACACTACTCCAAGTTTTTCAGAATTAGAAACCGAATTGAAAGCCTGGTCTAGGAAAGCATTTGTATTTCGCACCCAATCTGAGGAATGACGACCATTGTCATTCCAGCCGTCATACATCCAACTACGATCTTCTACTGACATGGCTATTGTTGTGACAATGAACTGAAACAGAAAAATTTGCAAGTAACTCACATGATTTAGTGCATGTATTCTAAAACTAATAGACAAACAAGTTTATATAGAACATATACTGATTATTACTAGTAACAAAATTTCTAGACTGCATCAGATGAGTCACAATATTGACTATTCTCTGAACCCAGTAGACAACTCACTTAAAAAAGAATATTCACCTAATAGATTGCAACACCAAAATTATCATAGTGCTAAGCTTCTTAGTTTCTAATTTTTCAGAAATGAACAGACCGTATAAAATATTTTAGACATGCCAATTCTGCTAACAATACAAAAAAAGCAGCAAGAAAAGGAAATTTTCCTTCTCACCTTAAATCCTTTGTTCAAGAGTGACAAGCAGACTGTGAAGCCTTCTTTCTACAGATGTGGTGCCTTCCTTCTTCACAACAGAGCTCCGGGCAACACCGCCCCTACTCCTTGACTCCTCCTTGGCTCTAGGCGACCAAGCAGTAGAAGGGTGCCTCCACTATGGAATGGGAAGACTGAATATAATACATCAATATCAATTCTTTGTGAATCTTCTTACTGCTGTCCACACAAGAATGCACTAGAAATCCCCAGAAAATACCTTACCTCTGTCAATCCATCCTTTGCTTCCACAGATCTAAACAACAGGACATGGAGGGAGGGAATGGGAGGCAGCAGATCGAGAATGGGTGATTGGAGTGAAAGCTTGGGATGGGGATTGGGGGGGCTTAAGGTGGAGATGTGAGGGGGCAGCAGGGTGCAGAGTAGGGGGCTTTGGGAGGGCAGCAGGTTGGGGAGGGCGACGGCGGCTTGGGAAGGGCGGCGGCTTGGGGAGGAGGCAGCTCGAGGGAGGGTGGCGGTGTTGGGGGAGGCCGGCGTCCTGGGGAAGGGCGGCGGCCGGGCGCTGGGCGACGCAGACGGCGGCAGGGGCACGCCTGGGCAGCGCTGGCGGCAGGCGGCCAGCGCTCTGGGGCCGCAGCGGGCAGGCGGCCGCGGGCGGTCATGCAAGCCCTGGGGCGGCGTGGGCGGGCAGGCGGTCCGCAGGCGGGCTCGGGGGAAGTGCGCTCCGCGCATGCTGGCGCTCATGGTTGTCGCATCCTCGGCTCGGCGCTGGGTGGGCGGGCAGGCGGCCGCGTGCTGGGATGCGCTGGGGGCACGGCGGCGGCGCTTCTACGATGGAGAGACGCTCGCTGCGGCGCTGTGTTTTTTCTTTTTTTCCTTTTTTGTTGTTGTTGGCTTTGCCTTTCAGGAGGCCATTCATAAAAAAAAAAAAAAAAAAAAAAAAAAAAAAAAAAAAACTGGATGGGCAGGCGGGAGAATTGGCGCCTTAGCCTGAATTGACGCGGGAGAACTGGCCTGGACTGGGCGGCGGCGGGAGAAGTGGCGCCTTCATACAGGGTTCCGATTTTTCGTTCCCTAGGATTTTATATATACCTCCTAGGGAAATCTTCCACGTAGGAGCTGGCCCAGCCAGCTGAAGGACTACAGCTCTTCTTGCTCCCGACGAAATCATGAACTTCCTAGGGAAACACCAGGTTCCCTACGGTTCCAAAAAGCAACCCTAGGGAAACATTTCATTCCCTAGAACTAATCAAAACCGTAGGGAACAATAAAAACGGTAGGGAAACTCGCATTTTCCAGTAGTTATTGTACAGACGGTCGATGTAACAGTTTGTTTTGTTCGTCTAGAATACAAGAAACCTTGCATGTTCGTCACTAGGCAAGTAGGCAGTGGAACTACTGCTGTAGCAGTGTACTCCACCATGGAAACTGTGCTCATATATTGCGCTCTTCAATTTCTGAGAATTTTTTTTTGAGGGGTCGGTCAATTTCTGAGAAATTTGCTCCCCTTGCCTGTTCAATGTTTGTATAAGTGAATATTATTTATTGGGTACTTTGAGTATGCAACTGTTTTTTTTTTAAAAGAAATCCGCAGGACAGGAGAGGAGAGCCGCTCAAGCGTGGGACCCATATCTATCTCCTCCATCTTGAAGAGACGTCGGCCAAATGTAAAATCAGAGCAATCAACCATGAAATTTAATGTGGATGTGGATATTACGTGTGTCTGTAAATTGTGCTAATTCTGCACTGAACATATGTGTAGTCACCTCTTTCTCACTTTAGCAATTAACAGTTGACGACGAGTATGGAAACAATGGTCATGGAGGAGACGTGAGCCTTTCTTGATGTGGATGACCAACATGGAAACATGGCACCACAACACGAGTAAGCAATTAGAGGCAGAATCCGACCCAAAAACAGGGCACGCTGTGCTCAACATAAGCACAAGCTCTAATTTTTATTATTTAATTTGGCCATGTCATCATAAGGTAATGATATTACAACTCTTACGCCAAAGGGTGTGGATATTACATTAATTAAATTCCAAAAAGAAAACCAGCAATATTATGTAGCTACTTCCACACACACTTTGTTTCATGCATGCATTGGCTAAATTTAGCTGAAGCACCGACCATCACCTTTGCTTCATGCATGGTTATCACTTCCTGTTTTTCTTGCCCATACAGCAACAAGGACATACACTTTGTCGCATAGCTTGTCCGAGAGTCGAAAGCAAACAATTCTCCAGCTTCTCTTGAACATCAAAACACCAAATGCGATCCAGGTACCAACCACGAAGCCACACCCGAGTCCAAGATAAAAGAATTGTATCCCATGAACTTCGTCAGTTCTTCCCAGCTGGCCACCTTCCTTTGGTGCAGCACCCTCATTCGAGCAACTGTTTGGAAGAGGATGCCCGCAGAGACCGGTGTTTTCAATGTACATATATGGATGCTCTGCAAACAGGGTATCAAGCTGCGACCCATATGGAATCCTTCCCGTAAGATTGTTGTATGAAAGGTCCAAGTCACTTAAGAACGTTAGATTTGACAGAGTGGCTGGTATTTTCCCTGAAAGCATGTTCCTCGAGAGGTCTAGGGATTCCAGCGATCGCATTTCCCCAATCTTGTTTGGAATAACTCCGGTCAAGTGGTTCCATGACAGATTCAAATTCACTAGCTCATCAAGAACAACTATTTCTTCAGGAATTTCGCCGGTTAAATTGTTAGAAGATAAATCAATGTTCATCATCTTTGTCTGCAAAATTCTATAGATGGAACCGTAGTTCAATTCCTGCCCCTTGAAGACTGTAGACACACTATTAAGATGAGTTTCAGAGCCCTTCCCCCCGAGGACTGTAGACAGATGAGATTCAGCGCGGGTATAACAATCCATCATGGATGTGTCTGTCATAAATTTAAGATTTGATAGGTAGATCGGCAGAGAGCCTGATATCTTATTGTCATTTAGATCCATGTACTGAAGGCAAGAAAGGTTTGTGATGTTCATTGGAATGCTACCAAAGAACTTGTTGTGACTTAATCGTATAACTCTTAATGATGTTAAGCTTCCAATCCACATTGGCAATCTTCCAGAGAATTTGTTCCAAGACAAATCTAGGAAGAACACACGTGTCGAGTTTTGCAGAAAAGACGGGAACTTTCCTGACAAACTATTGTTCCTTAAGGCTACAGATTCCATTACCTTGAGGCACAACGGTGGTTCTCCCTCCAAAAAATTGTTAGATAAGTCCAACACAAATAATTGCTGATATTTACAAAAAGATTCAGGAATATGACCAGTGAGTCGGTTGGAGAACAGAGATAGCTGTGTTAGATTGGTGGATCCAACAGCAGAGGGCAGAGGTCCCGACAAGAAGTTGTTGGACAAGTCCAAGAAACTTATGCCTGGTGGCAGTGTGGGTATCTGACCAGTTAATTGGTTTGAGCGGAGATAGAGCCCTTCAAGTGACATGGAGCCCATATCGGTTGGCAAAGTTCCGTTGAGTTGATTGTTTGAGATGTTCATGAACCAAACATTTGAAAAGGCATCGGAGAACCACTGTGGAAGCCTATCAGCTATACCTGCACTCGAGATATCAAGATAGGTGATGTTCACATTCCACTGAAGCCACCCAGGAAACAGTGGGCCCATCTGGCAGGATGCAAAGTCTACAAGATCTAATTTAGATGGTGGTTGCCAATCCGAGCTGATCTCAATCTTCAGGGCATTATATGACAAGTCTATATATTGCAAGCTCCTTGCACTAGCAAAGTGTTCCTCCGTTATCACGCCATCCAATTTATTACTATTTAGGTCCAGATAGGTCAGATTACTGAGCTTACCAATCTCATATGGAACATGTCCATTTAGGTTGTTGCAAGAGAGGTCAAGTGTCTGCAGACCGGTAAGTTGCCCTACAGATATTGGGAGGGATCCTGTGATGTTGTTCCGACGAAGATTCAGAACGACCAAGCTCGTTAATTGCCCTATCCATCTTGGTAGCTTCCCAGTTAATTGGTTCCCATTGAGGTCCAATTCTTGTAATTTGTTGGGTGAACAGCGAGGTAGTTTATTCGTAAACAGCTCAGCTATGTCGCCATATAAGAAAGCCCAATCAAGGTTCAGGACCTCCAAATTGCATAGATTCTTCATATCCGTGGTCATGATGCGAGACTTCTCACCATCATAATAATTACCTGAAAGATCAAGGACTTGAAGGGATGTCATGTCGCCCAGAGCATCCGGAAATTGACCGTACATACTAGTCTCGTGGAGGTAAAGGTATCTGAGACTTGTTATGTTCCAGAACCAGCTGGTCACCATTGGATGGTCGAAGGAGTTCTCTGAGGCATCTAGCTCCTCGAGGTTTGTAAGGTTCAGGTGTGGCAGTGATTGGTTTGCGCTTGCAAGAGAGCACTCGGAAAGATGAAGGACCCTCAAAGATGGAAGCATGTTCATGACATGATGCCAATCCACTACTGTGCTGAGCTTCACTTGGTCAAGGTTAAGATACTGTATAGAAGAAAGGCGTGTTAACCATGAGAGATCCGTCGAGTTTATGTCTCCCCTAAAGTTGGAAAGATCTAGATACTGCAGCCTTGACAAGTTGCCAAACTGGGGAGGCAGGCCACCATAGAACGGTATGCCAGAGAGGTCAAGATACTTGAGATTCTTTAGAGAGCCCAAGAACTCGGGAAGACGACCACTTGGCCCTGTTAGATCATTCCAGCTGAGGTCAAGGTGCTCTAGATGATCCAGAGCAAGCAAAGAAGGACTTATCTTGCCCTCCATAGCTGCTTCTTCTTCTCCGGTGTTTCGAAGTCGAAGCTCATGGACGTGACCAGTCCGGTTGCTGCACCGGATGCCTCTCCATCGGCAACAGTCCTGCTCGCCGTGGCCACCATCTCGCCGCCACGAGGTGAGGAGGCCTGCAGGGTCGCTGGTGACGGCGTGCTTGAATGCCAGCAGGGCGTCCCTCTCGTGGGGTATGCAGCTCGGAGGACTAGCTGTGTTATCACTAGCGGCTGGCTGGGGCTGCTGCTGTGCTTTCAGCGTGGCGATGAACAAGAAGCAGCAGAGCAACGACACGAGCATGGCAGCTAGGCGATGCATGGTGGCAACCATCGGCAATACTGTCGCTATGCTAGAAGAGAATGGCAGGAGATATCAGTTCTGGAGCCCGAGTGTTATTATTATAGTAGGTGGATGCAGAGGATACTGCAGATGGGTCAATTGACCGTGGACTGAGGTCGTCGCTCGGTCACCTTCCGACTTCCGTGTAGAAGCGGACAGGCATCTGCGTACTGGCCCACGCGCACCCCTAAGCAGATTAGCGCCGCGTTTAGTTCCGGCCAAAGTTGTGCCACCGGATTTCCAGCTGCACTGTAGCACACTGTAGTATTTCGTTGGTATTTGGTAATAATTGTCCAAACATTGACTAATTAGGCTCAAAACGTTCGTCTCGCAAAGTACAATCAAACTGTGCAATTAGTTTTTGATTTCATCTACATTTAGTACTTTATGCATGTACCGCAAGTTTGATGTGACGGAAAATCTTCTTTTTGCATAGTACCAAATTCAGGAAACTGAGGAAACTAAACATGGCCTAGGTGAAGGCGGCTTGACGCCCTGTGCCCAGTCTGCGCGTATGTACGTATGCCTCTACAGTACTCCTCCGTCGGCCGACTGCTCCAGCGCATGGACGCAACTAGCGTCCGGATGCACCTCGAGACCATCCGATTGAGATAGCAGAAGACGTCCAATCTTATCGACTAAAACAACGGAAATAAGCGCACCTATCGATACAGTGGAAGAAGCACGCCCCCGCGTCAGAAAACGAGCGTCCCTGGTCGCGTCGCCATCCCCGCGCGCCCTGTTGCCCTCCGCGTTTCATTCCCACCGTGGCCTTGTTTAGATCGCAGTTTTTTCACTCTTTCTCCATCACATCAAATCTTTGGATAAATGTATGGAGTATTAAATATAGATAAAAAAATAACTAATTACACAGTTTAATTGTAAATTACGAGACGAATCTTTTGAGCCTAGTTAGGCCATGATTGGACAATAATTATCAAATACAAACGAAAGTACTACAGTATCAAATACTGATTCCTAGCCTCAATCTAAACAAGGCCCGTGCTCCATCACCCAAATATCGAATGAGAAAATTTTCATCGAAGATATGTTGCAACACAGAGCAATAAGAGATGCTGAAGAAGAATAGACTCAAGCCACACTCTGTATTAATTCACTGGCATGTACATTTATACAACAGGCGAGGCTTAGCTCGTGATCTCCCTGATCCTACATACAAGGAGCGGATCCTACATACAAGGGAGACTAGGCCAGCTTCTGCCGTTACTCGAGCACATGCTCGTCGTGAGCGCGCTTTGTGCGCATGCAGCGGCGACTTCGTCCTGCTGTGCGCGCTCCGCGCGAGGCCGTTGGCGATCAGTTCCTCAGCGACGCAGTCTCCGTTATCACCCCCCCCCCCCCGCAGTGACAGCATCGGGTGGCCCGACGGTGAGACTGGATCGAAACGTCTCGAATGTTGCCGTGGGCAGACCCTTTGTCATCACGTCGGCGAACTGCTGATCGGTTGGGACATGGACGACGCATAGATCACCAAAGGCCACTCATTCCCGGACAAAATGAATGTCCAGCTCGATGTGCTTGGTGCGCCAATGGTGTACGGGGTTCTTGCTCATGTAGACCGCAGAAACGTTGTCGCAGTAGGCGATCGTGGCGCTGGGAACGTTGACGTTGAGCTCGCCGAGCAGCTGCCGCAACCAGATGCACTCGGCCACAGCGTTTGCCACGGCGCGGTACTCCGCCTCCGCACTCGATCGCGATACCGTGGCTTGTCGCTTGAAAGACCATGAAACCAGCGCGTTGCCGAGGTAGATGCAGTACCCGGACATAGACCGCCGCGTGTCGGGGCAGCCGGCCCAATCGGCGTCCGAGTAGGCGATGATCGTCGGTGTCGAGGTCGTACCGCAAAGATGAAGCCCGCAGGAGGTTGTCCCACACACGTAGCGCAGAAGGCGCTTGATGATTAAGAGATGACACTCTCACGGATCATGCATGTGCAAGCATGCCTGCTGGACGGCGTAAGCGATGTCGGGCGCGTGATCGTGAGGTACTGCAGGGCTCCAGCGAGGCTGCGATATTCGCTCGGGTCGCAGACGACTGCGCCAGAGGTAGAAGACAGCTTGGCCTTGGTGTCGATCGGTGTCGCAGTGGGCTTGCAATTCACCATGCCTGCTCAGTCGAGCAGCTCTTCAGCATACTTGGTCTGCGACAGGAAGAAGTCGGAGCCACGATGGCGCACGTCGACGCCGAGGAAGTAGCGCAGCGGCCCTAGGTCCTTTACGGCAAACTCGGCTTGGAGCTGGGTGATGATGTCCTTTAGGAGCGTGTTGGAGGAAGCACTCAGCACCATGTCGTCGACGTACAGGAGCAGGTACGCCATTGACAAGCCTCGACGAAGGATGAACAACGAAGAGTCCGACCGCGTGGCGACGAATCCGATGGAGCACAGAAAGCCGGTGATCCGTGTGAACCATGCCCGTGGCGCCTGACGTAGGCCGTAGAGGGACCGGGAGAGGAGGCAGACGGCGTCGGGCTGCGTCAGGTCGATGAAGCCGATCGGCTGCTAACAGATGACGCGCTCGTCGAGATGGCCATGAAGGAATGCGTTCGAGACGTCAAGCTGCTGAACCGGCCATCGTTGCCCTGCAATAAGCGTCAGAACTGTACGGATTATCGCCGGCTTCACCACGGGAGTAAACGTCTCGCTGAAGTCGATGTCGGCGCGCTGCGTGAAGCCACACACGACCCACCGTGCTTTGTAGCGATCGAAGCTGCCGTCGGGGTTGAACTTATGCTTGAACACCCACTTGCCGGTGACGATGTTTGCTCACGCGGGACGCTGAACAAGTCGCCATGTGTGATTGGCTTGCAGGGCGTCGAACTCCCGCTGCATAGCTGCCTTCCAGTTGGGGTTGCGGAGAGCAGTGCGCGCTGAGGTGGGGACTAGGGAGACCGCCGGCGCCGCGACGGTCATGGCATACCGCGGGTTTGGCTTGTGGATGCCGTCCCGGGCCCAGGTCACCATATGGTGACATTGTGGTGCGGCAGCTGGAGGTGGCTTGCTCGATGTGGTCGACGCGGTGCTGCCATCGATGGACGACGTCGAGGAGTGCGGTGGGGTGGCGTCGAACCGGGGCTGTAACACCCCGGTGTTATGCCTACATTTAGGCACTGCAAATCACGCATATCATGCATCATCAAGCATCCAAATCATACATGCTTCATCATGTGAATACCAATTGAAACATTGTTTTGAAACATCTGAAACATGTGTGAAACCTGAATGTTGCATACACCTGTTTAAGAATTGTTTTGCCCTGAATTTTTCTTGCTAGGTTAGTAAAACAT